>NC_053157.1:99929000-100054000 GCF_016835505.1 Polypterus senegalus | reverse complement strand
TTCTCTCGCAGTTTCAATGAGTTTGTGCCAAACACCACCCTGACCATCTCATCTTCCTCTGCATAAGCACAGTCCTTCACCCGTGAACATTTACCGGCAGTGTTTGTATTGGATTGCCGCTGATGGACGGCCTTATGTGGGCAGGCACTAAATTACAAACGCTAGTGGCAGCCTGTCTATGAACTTAATTTAATATAAACTTACGGTTCACGCGCGTGCTTTGTTTCCGCAGTAGCTGTACTTATGAATATGCTTGTATGCATCATTTGCTTCATAATGTTTTTCTGCCTTCTCAATTGTGAAATGGCGTTTTGTGCTCATCGCTGTTTGGAGTTCTTCCTTGTTCTCTACGTACTTACGCAGGAGGCGTGATGATGTCACACGAAACTCCACCCCCCATATGTATACATACAGTGGAACCTCGATTTACAAGTGTTTTGCAAGACGAGCAAAAATTTTTAATATATTTTGACTTGATAAACGAGCAATGTCTTGCAATACGAGTAGTATAGATACACTTTGTCTGCTGAGCGTCATGTGATCACAACTGAGCTGATGGTTCTTCTCTCTCTCTCCTTATCTCGCTTGCTCACTCGCCCACCACGTCTCTCTCTCCCTTATCTCGCTCGCTTGCCCAGCGCGTCTCTCTCTCTCTCTCCTTATCTCGTTCACCCAGCGCGTCTCTCTCTCTCTCTCTCTCTCTCTCTCTCTCTTTCCTTATCCCGCTAGCCTGTCTCTCTCTCTCTCTCTCGCAATTGTCTCCTATTCTTAGTCTGACTCTGCTTGCCTCACTCATATAGTCAACATCCGTATGAGCGTATACTGTTTACTACAGCATTGTGACTGTGTGTGTGTGCACTGTGAAGTGCGAGTCCCCATCTTGCTCCCCAAAACACAAAGCTGAGTCTCAGTACTTTAACACCAGCTTTATTCAGCTTAAAACAGCAACAGCGCTGTTATTTATTGTAGCGGGATTTTTATAATGTTCCTTGTATGACCCATTGACGACAGACGCTTATAGCATGTCTGCGATCTTTTTGGATGCGCTTATACGGCGAGCTGCTACAGCACTGGGAGACTGCGATTGCTTTGGGACGCTCTTCCACGTGTCATCCTGTTGGGTGGAATCCCACATAAGTTTAGAAACTCACACCAGCCATGATTCTTTTTAAAGGTAAAGTGCAGGTTAGTTTGTATTATGTATTTTACTTTATATTTTGTATTAATCATATTTATATGAATAGTTTTGGGTTGTGGAACAAATCATCTGAGTTTCCATTATTTCTTATGGGAAATTACGGCTTTGATATACGAGTGCTTTGGATTGCGAGCACGTTTCCAGAACAAATTATGCTCGCAAACCGAAGTTCCACTGTATATCTATACTAATAAAAGGCAAAGCCCTCACTCACTCACTCACTCACTCACTGACTCATCACTAATTCTCCAACTTCCCGTGTGGGTGGAAGGCTGAAATTTGGCAGGTTCATTCCTTACAGCTTCCTTACAAAAGTTGGGCAGGTTTTATATCGAAATTCTACGCGTAATGGTCATAACTGGAAGCTGTTTTTCTCCATTTACTGTAATGGAGATGAGCTTGAACGCCGTGGGGCGGAGTTTAGTGTGACATCATCACGCCTCCGTAATCACGCAGTACATAGAAAACCAGGAAGACCTCAAAAGCGCTGAAGAAAACATGCATTATATAATTGAGAAGGCAGCGAAACAATAAGAAGCGGCGAGGGACATATACAACCATATTCATGAGTTCTGCTACTTCGGAAACAAAGCACGATGTAAACCTACACTTTAAATTAAGTTCATAGACAGGCTGCCGCTGGCGTTTGTAATTTAGTGCCTGCCCATATAAGGCCGTCCGTCAGCGGCAATCAATAGCAAACTCCACTAAATATTCACGGGTTAAGGACTGTGCTTATGCAGAGGAAGATGAGATGGTCAGGGTGGTGTTTGGTACAAACTCAAGCGAAACTGCGAGAAAGTTTTAAGTGCCAGGACTAAGGTAACATTAAATACAGCCATGGACATAGCGAGATGGCACCAGCACAGCTGGGAAACCGATGCATGTACACGGCGGCTCCGTGAACTGGCGCAGTGCACAGATAAAAGCAACAGTTCCAAAGGCTGAACAAAACCGAATTACACAATTGAAAAGGCAGCAAAAATATGAAGCGTCTGATACATACAAGCATATTCATAAATCCAGCTACTGCGGAAACAAAGCACACGTTGGAAAAAGTCAATGTCCGCTAAAGGAAGACAGTGTAAAAAACCCGTGCATGCAGTGTGTCAGGTCTCAGATAAAGAAGAAGGCGAGCTGTTTATTGATGCAGTAAGAAACGAATCGATGAATGAAACCTGTCATCTTTACAGCGATTGACAAACACGGAATGTAACTTGAACACAACACATCCTACAAATACGAACCTGATTGAAAGAAATAATGATAATCAAATCCTTGATGACAGCAACACTCAGTAACACTCACAAAACAAATACTGTATATTGACAGTCATGTTACGTTATTTTTAAAATGTTCCCTTTTCTTTTCTAGCTTTTTAACACACTACTTCTCGCTGCGATACGGGTATATATATATGTATATATATATCCCGATCTACATACTCGAATAATGGATACTTTATTAGCCATCAATGATTGTTTTGGTAAAGCCATACTCAGTGTATTCATTAGATGAGCGGTAAAAAGTAAGGCGAGGGAGGATGACTTATTGAGGCATGCAGGCTGTAGTGCGTCAACTCTATCTGAATTGCGCGATCACATTTGAAAAAATATATCTTTTCAAGTTCTATTTAGTCCATATGTGTCAAACTCAAGGGCGCGGGCCACATCCGGCCAGCGTGTAATTATATCCGGCCCGAGATCATTTTATATACTGTATTATTGTTATTAATGGCCGGGTATATGAAGCGCTGGTAACACAATAAACTACAGATCCCATAATGCAGCGCTTCAGCTGCCTTGCGAACACTTACGCGTTAATCAAGTCTAGCTTATGATGCTGCAAGTTATTGCGAAGCTAGCTCACACGATGCTGAAGAGAAAAGTTGATTCTGAAAATAGAGCCTTTAAAACCGATGGGAGGCTGAGTATATGTTTACTGAACCCGTGTGTCTCATTTGTGGAGCTAATGTGGCTGTAATTACAGAATTTAATCTAAGGCGGCACTATGAGACAAAACATCAGGGTAACCTGAATGCAATGCAGAAGATACAGAAAGCAGAAGAATTAAATAAGAATCTGACACTTCAGCGGACGTTTTACCCGTGCACAATCACAAAGTGATTTCAAGTGAAGCTGCTTTTATGGGAGACACAAATGCACCAGTGCAATTTGCCCCACTTTCCCTGTTGCCAAGTAATGTTAAACCAAGTCGTCACTACGGTGTTCCCAAATCGCACTTTGCTGATAAACTGGCGCACTGAGTTTGCGGCGCTTTGGTGACTTTGAAGAACAAAAAGTCCGTCTACATGCGGCTCGAACCTTGTGCATGTTTGGTAGCACATATCTGTGTGAGAAGCTCTTCTCAGTGATAAAGACTAACAAAACAGCACACAGGAGTCGCCTCACTGATGAGCACCTGCAATCCATCCTGAGAATCTCCACAACACAGAACCTCACACCAAACAAAGCGAACTTGTTGCCAAAAAAGATGCCAGGCGTCCAGCTCTAAAATGACATATGAGCAAAGACAACTGAATGATTTGATTTGTTATTGCTGAAAGGAACACATTTTATTTATATTTCTAGGTTTTGTTATGCAGCATGTTCATATTTGAATTTGTATAATTTTGACAGGATATATTTTTATGGAGAGCAAAATGTTTTGGGATATTTAAAATCTAAGTTTATTTTTATATAAAATTACATAAGACTAAAGAAATTTGAATGTTTGTTCTTTTAACGTTTACTTTATTTCTAACTTGTATAATTTAGACAGGATATATTTTTATGGAGAGCAAAATATTATAAGTTGTTTAAGGTTTGAGTTGATTTATTCACAAATAATATTCCTGTCTGTTTTACCATTCCTACCAAAGATATTTCTGTCGACTAAATAAAAATTCCTTCTATTTAAAATTTAAATAGAACTTGAACAAATCGATAGTTCATAATATCCACGCAGACTTGCACGTAAGAGCGGGAGTTATCCGTTTTAACAAGCAGCGTATTGCACTGATACGAAATAGCTGTGTGTGTATGTATGTATGTGTGTATGTATTTATGTATGTATATATGTATATATATATGTATGTATATATGTGTGTGTATATATATATATGTATATGTATAGATATGTATATATATATATATATATATATATATATACACTGTGTGCACAATTATTAGGCAAGTGAGTATTTTGACCATATCATCATTTTTAATGCGTATATTCCAATTCCAAGCTGTATTAACTTGAATGCTTATTGGATTTAAGCACGTCAGGTGATGTGTATTTGTGTAATGATGGAGGGTGTGGCCTAAGGAGATCAACACCCTATATCAAGGTGTGCAGAATTATTAGGCAGCTAGTTTTCCTCGGGCAAAAGCGGGCCAAAAAAGTGATTTAACTGACTCTGAAAAGTCAAAAATTGTAAAAAGTCTTTCAGAGGGATGCAGCACTTTTGGAATTGCTAAGATATTGGTGTGTGATCACAGAACCATTAAACATTTTGTTGCAAATAATCAACAGGGTCGCAAGAAAGCGTGTTGAGAACAAAAGATGCAAATTAGCTGCCAAAGATTTGAGAAGAATCAACGTGAAGCTACCAGGAACCCATTATCCTCCAGTACTTTCATATTCCAGAGCTGCAACCTACCTGGAGTGCCCAGATGTACAAGGTGTTCAGTGCTCAAAGACATGGCCAAGGTAAGGAGGGCTGAAACCCAACCACCACTGAACAAGAAACATAAGTTGAAAGCGTCAAAACTGGGCCAAGAAATATCTGAAGACAGATTTTTTCAAAGGTTTTATGGACCGATGAGATGAGAGTGACTCTTGATGGACTAGATGGATGGACCTGTGGATCAGTAATGGGCACAGAGCTCCACTCCAACGTGGAGGTGGGGTACTGGTATGAGCTGGTATTTTTAAAGATGAGCTAGTTGGACCTTTTGCATTGAAAATGAACTCAAAATCAACTCCCAAACCTACTGCCAGTTTTTGAAGACACTTTCTTCAAACAGTGATACAGGAAAAAGACCGTGATTTTTATGCAGGCCAATGCTCCATCACTTGCATCGAAATTCTCCACTGCGTGGCCAGCCAGTAAAGGCCTTAAAGATGAAGGAATAATGCCATGGCCCCCCTTCCTCATCTGACCTAAACCCTATCGAGAACTTGTGGGCACTTCTTAAACGCTAGATTTACGTGGGAGAAAAACAATACACCTCTCTGAAGAGTGTCTGGGAGGCTGTAGTCACTGCTCCACAAAAAGCTGATCGTCAACATATCAAGAAACTGACAGACTCCATGAATGGAAAGGCTTATGACTGTTATTGGAAAGAAGGGTGGCTATATTGGTCATTGATTGATTGATTTATTTTTTGAAATGTCAGAGATGTTTATTTGTAAATTTTGAGGTGTTTGTTTATTATTCTCACTATAACAGATGAAAATAAACAAGTGAGATGGGAAAATTTTCATTTTCCTTTAGTTGCATAATACATCTGCACACTAATAGTTGCCTAATAATTGTACATATGTATTCCCCTGATGATGTTCACACTCACATTTCCGTTGTGAAACATTCAGGTTTCAGGTTTATTAACATTTTGGATTGACTGATAGCACTGTGTTTGTTCCATATTAAAATTAATCCTCAAAAATACAACTTGCCTAATAATTGTGCACACAGTGTGTATATATATATATATATATATATATATATATATATATATATATATATGTGTGTATATATATATATATATATATATATATATATATATATATATATATATATATATATATATATATATATATGTGTATATATATATATAAATATATATATATATGACAGCAACACTCCATCACTCACAACAGTGACAAAACAATTACATTGACAATCATATTACGTTATTTTCAAAATGTTTCCTTTTCTTTTTCATTGCTTCTTTAACACACTACTTCTCCACTGCGAAGCGCGGGTATTTTGCTAGTGTATTTATATATATATATATAGACTAGCAAAATACCCAGCTTCACTAGCAATACTATAAAATTTTCATTAAGAAGAAAATTAAACCTTTTTAAACTGAGGAAAATATACCAATAATTATTTGTTAAGGATCTCTTTGTATACCACATTGTGAGTTTGGCCCTCCGGTTTTAATATGACCAAGCTGTGCGCTGAGCTTATTCTTGAGCATGCAACGTACAGTTGGCCATGTGAACAGTAATCTTGTTTCAAATCTCACAGTTTGGATTGCTTCTGTCATAATCGGTTTGAGTTTCATGGTTTGTTTCAATTACGACAGTATTTGTAGGACTTGTGTTGAAGAGACATTGGCATCTGTCAAGCATTGTAAGTATACAACCGGTTTCATCGATAACTTCACATCCAGCTTTTGAGAGTTTAAACATTCATAAACATCAAAGTGTCCACTACTGAAATCATCACCTGTCAATCTAAGATGTTTAAGAGGCATTGGCGGTTGTCAAAGGTGTAAAATATTTGGCCATTTTGGTACACTTGAAAGCGACAACCGAACAATTCAGCGGCAGCCATCAACTCACATGCAGATGCATAGGTGAAGGGCTTAAGCATTTTACTCTTCTAGTGCTCCTGTGTAGAATAATTATCTCCTGTACCGTCATCAGTCCACACCTTGAACCTGTCCCAGTCATTCAATACATAAGACACAATGTTCCTCCGGATATCAAAAGTGAGCCTGATATGGCCGTGCAATATGTAACAAAGAGAATGGAAAAGGTAGGTGCCATCTCCGGGCATGGAAACCACTCGGTAAGTGACAGTTCTTTGAACGATGGTGATCACCTCAATACACATGTTAATGGGGGTACGGTTGGAATGATAAAGGAAATGGGTACCTGAACAATGTAAAGTAATTCTAAAATACCTACACAATAACTATAATCGTAATAAATGAACAATAAAACAGCGGAGGAGCCGTGGATTAAATAAAAAGGCTGTAGTCATCAGCAGGGAGACGTGAATCCCATGGCAATGCAAGGAAGGGAATGTAGAGACTGGAGCGACAGATGGCCTTATATAGGCATGCAGCCAACAACGTGGGAGGCGACCGAGCTGCAGGCTATGGACATATATATATATGTACGTAAGTAGGATTCAGTTAGCATTGGGAACTCGCGTACCAAATTTCTTTAAGATGGGCCCATAAGTAACAAAGACCTTTGAAAAGTTCAATATGGCGGCCGACAGTGGCATCATACCACCGAAATAAGTACCAAATTTCAGCCTTCTACCTACACGGGAAGTTGGAGAATTAGTGACATTGGAAACTTCAATATGCCGTCCGACAGTGGCAACATACCACTGAAATAACTACGAACATCGGTTTTGGTTAGCGCAGGGAAGCCTCCTACCAAATTTCGTGAAGATGGGGCCATAAATAAGAAAGTTCAACATGGTGGACGTTGTCGACCGTTATGACTGTTACGCGTAGAATTTCGAAATGAAAACTGCTTAACTTTTGTAAGTAAGCTGTAAGGAACGAGCCTGCCAAATTTCAGCCTTCTACCTACACGGGAAGTTGGAGAATTAGCGACGTTGGAAAGTTCAATATGGCTGCTGACAGTGGCGTCATACCACCGAAATAAGTATGTACATTGGTTTCGGTTAGCGCGGGAAGCCGCCTACCAAATTTCGTGAAGATGGGGTCAGCCTTCTACCTACATGGGAAGTTGAAAAATTTGTGACGTTGGAAAGTTCAATATGGCAGCCGACAGTGACGTCATACCATCGAAACAAGTACGTACATCGGTTTCGGTTAGCGCAGGGAAGCCGCCTACCAAATCTCGTGAAGATGGGGCTATAAATAAGAAGGTTCAAAATGGCGGACGTTGTCGACCGTTATCGACTGTTATGCCTGTTACGTGTAGAATTTCGAAATGAAACCTGCTTAACTTTTGTAAGTAAGCTGTAAGGAATAAGCCTGCCAAAATTCAGCCCTCTTCCTACACGGGAAGTTGGAAAATTAGTGATAAGTGAGTCAGTGAGTGAGTCAGTGAGGGCTTTGCCTTTTATTAGTATAGATATGTGTATGTGTATATATAGATATGTTTATATGTATATATGTATATACAGTACCAAAAGGCCAAAAGTTTGGACACACCTCTTCATTCAATGTGTTTTCATTATTTTCATGACCATTTACATTGGTAGATTCTCACTGAAGGCATCAAAACTATGAATGAACACATGTGGAGTTATGTACTTAACAAAAAAAAGTGAAATAACTGAAAACATGTTTTATATTCTAGTTTCTTCACAATAGCCACCCTTTGCTCTGATTACTGCTTTGCACACTCTTGGCATTCTCTCGATGAGCTTCAACAGGTAGTCACCTGAAATGGTTTTCACTTCACAGATGTGCCTTATCAGGGTTATTTAGTGGAATTTCTTGCTTTATCAATGGGGTTGGGACCAGCAGTTGTGTTTTGCAGAAGTCAGGTTAGTTGGGCGATAATTTATTTTTCAACAGGACAATGACCCCAAACACACCTCCAGGCTGTGTAAGGGCTATTTGACCAAGAAGGAGAGTGATGGAGTGCTGTAAATGGTCATGATAATAAAGAAAACACATTGAATGAGGAGGTGTGTCCAAACTTTTGGCCTGTACTGTATGTTTATATGTGTGTGTGTGTGTATATATATATATATATATATATATATATATATATATATGACAGCAACACTCATAACAGTGACAAAACAATTACATTGACAATCATGTTACGTTATTTTTAAAATGTTTCCTTTTATTTTTCATAATTTCTTTAACACACTACTTCTCCGCTGCGAAGCGCGGGTATTTTGCTAGTTCAATATAAAATTGAGATTGTTTGCATTGGGGGCTGGGGGGGGGTGTGTGTGTAACACACTCCAAATATCAGACTTCTGTCACAAATGCTGTTTAGTCAAACATCCTCAGTAATATGTGGCTCCCCCTCCGGTTGTGGTACACATGTATTCAAATCCTGTTTCACATAAAAATTAAACACCACCTGTCTGCTTTTGCCTGTCTTTCCTAAAATATTCACCTAATCTCTTATTTATCTATGCCTCTGCTATTTCTGTAATATGTAAGCCCAGCAGGAGGCGTTGCAGCACCCCAAACCCCAGACACAACAATACAAACACAAGTCCCAGGTGGAAACAAATGATTTATTGTACAAGTACTTCTGTTATACAGGTTTCTCTGTTAAATAGTTAATTGTTCTCTATTACTGTCATCTTTCCTTCTCGTGCTCTCTCTCTCACACTTCAGTGAGCTTTATCCTCATCCTCAACTCAAGTGAGGAGTGGCTTCCTTTATACCAAACCCAGGAATACTTCTGTAGCCGCCTCATTGCATCTAGGAAGCACTTCCGGGTCGGGGAGAACGCCCCTAAACGGAGGAAACCTCCTTCCTACAGCTGCCTAACACAGCTCTCATGAGACCCAACCTATTGGAACTCCAATTCCCTTTGAACCCTGCGAGACTGTATATGGGAGACCTACCTTAGAGCTGTTGCTACCTGTCGAACCTGGAGAGTACATGGCTCTGGGAGGCAGTCTCCTTGCATCCTTCCATTACTAAGCTGTCTCTGCCTGCTAAGGAACCATCTGTCTCAGTGGGGATGACAGCCAACCCGTGTCCGCTGTGACCCTACATATAAGTTCTACTCCTTTGTTTTATTTGACATACTGCATTAAAGCAAGCATTTTTTTCTGTATTGCTCATATACTTTGGCTCTCTCACTTTTTGGCTAGAACTTTCTCCCTTGTGTATTTGTTGTTACAAAATCTTGTCCAAATCTCCCTGCCCCCATTTTCTAGTTTAAACAGCCTTTAACTAGCTTACACATATACATCCCTAATAGATTAGTGCCCCTCCATTTCAAATGTCAAGAGTGATGTTCCACAGGGGTCAGTGCTAGGGCTGCTGCTATTTTTAATACCTATAAGTTATTTGCATATTAATATAAATAACTACCTGGTTAAGTTTGTAGGTAATACCAAGCTATCTGGATTTGCAGGTAATCTAGAATCCATTGAATCGTTACAGAAGGACTGGGATAGCATACAGGATAGGGCAAATTTAATATAAGTAAATGTAAGGTTTTACATGTAGGAAGTAAAATTGTTAGGTTAGTGTACATAATAGGAGGTCTGAAAATCAAAATGACACCTTATGAGAAGGATTTAGGACTTAATGTGGACTTGTCACTATCAACTGCCAGTCAGAGATCATCGGGAACAAGGGGACACAGTTGGAAACTGTTCAGGGGTAAATTTCACACAAGTATTGGGATATTTTGCCTTATGCAGAGAACCATAGACACATGGAATAAGTTACCAAGTTGACTGATTGGAAGGTTTACCATCACATAATACAAACCACACAATTGTCTTTGTCTCTGGAGCAAATCTGCTTGTCATTTCTCCAATGGTTAAATCATCCAATGCCATTGCAACTCTATTTCTCTCTGGGTCAAGGTTTTGAAGTGACACTCTGGAGCTCCCCATACCAGCCTGCCACCTCAAGTATATCAAAATTACCATATACTTTACAAGGTCCTGAAGATAGTTGGGCACTTCCAGATCTGTGGTTGATGATCCTGGACAGTATGCACAATTTGCATTGATCTTACCTCCAACTGTGACCCACCTGTCTCTCTTTCACTGGTCTAAAGGTTTTTTTTTACACTTTGGAGGTCCACACAATCTCTATAAAGAACTGACAGTTCTGTACTACAATGCAGGCTAGCTGCTTCTTCCTCAGGTTTAGCGACCATCAGCCTCTTATTTCCTACAGATGTCGTCCTCAGAGAGACAAGGCTCTTCTAAGCCTGCCTCCAGATAGTACAGCATCAAGCTGCACTTGCATTGTATTTGCCTCATTATTAAAATTTGGATAATAGAACTGCTGAACATCTTTTTTATCAAAATGTTCATATTTTAATTACATTATTTAAGATGTTGAATATCAGTTTAAGGGAACAACTATTGAGATTTGACACCTGCTGGCACATTAAGCTCTTCTTATACTCTCAGCCCTTGACAGTCTGCTGTGTGTCTTTGTTTAAACTTTTCCTTTCTCCTGTTTGCTTCCCTGAATGCCTGTTTTTCTAACCCTAAGGCCCACTTTTGCTTTGTTATTTTCAAATCTGGTGTCATGACCTACACTGCACTTAACAAATCCACTATATCAGGGATAGCTAACTCTGTTCCTGGAAAGCTGCAGTGGTTACAGGTGTTTGTTCCAACCCAGTTGCTTAATTAGAAGCCAATCCTCACAAATAACAGATCATTTTTAATTGTGTAGCTTGTTAGTGTTTTAACTCTATCCTGTCAGTTCTTTCTTAAATAATAGCTTTTTTTCCTTTCTAATGATACATTTATCATCAAGTGATTTGAAGCCTAAAACAGAGTAATTTTGAGTTCTTCACTTTCTCTTCAGTTTCTGAGTACTTAAACCAAATAGTGAATAATGAATATACACAAGTGGAAATGGAGACAAGCTAGATGTAGAACTGCTAATTCCTTTGTCATTTGCATCTTATTGCTAATAGCGAGCAGTTAAAACAAAGAATACAGCTGTTTAAGACTGAAATATGCAATTTAGGTTTAAAAATCTTGACAAGTGATACAACTACAGTGAACCAGAAAAATGTCACATTAGCAATAAGTGCTTCATCAGCAATGAATGATTTTGCATGAAACAATTCGACTGGAACAAAAACCTGAAGCAACTACAGCCCTCTAAGACCGATGTTGCTCAGCCCTGATTTAAAGGGTCTGAGTCTTAAATAGCAAATAAATTAAAGAATTTCAGAATTTGCTGACACAGATGTTTAATTCACATGTTTATTATGAAGTTGTTAAAAAGTTATCCCCCCACCCTCACCAGTGTTTCATCATTATTTCTATGGAAAGTGTTTATGTTTAATTTCTATATTTCAGCTGAAGTTGGAAGAAATGTGATTCTTACCAGTGGATGCATTATTGGAGCTTTCTGCCAAGTTAATACATGTGAAGTCATCCCAGAAAATACAGTCATCTATGGCTCAGGGTGCATGCGGCGGGTGCAGACGGAAAGACCACAGGTAGTCTTTAATTCTTTTGTTTCAAAAATTGGAGTACATATCAAGGTAGTCAAATAAATATTTGGCACAACTTAAAAAATACTTTAAAACTGTACTTTATAGCTGGTGCAAGTGTTCAGTTGAAGCAGAAAATAGTTTCTTCAAATCAGCAACTGGATAAAAAAGTGAACTTTTACAAAATTTTTTCCTAAGCAAAGCATCCTCATATAGGTTAGATAGCTCTAAACTGCTATTCCAAGTTTAGCTGATGCTGTATTTAGGATACCTTCAACCGCTTTTGTACTTCAACAATATGAATGTATTAAAACTTCAAAAATAATAAAAGACAAGCTCTAATAACTGCAAAATGCATTAGTCCATATTTCTTTGTATAATACATACCTTGTGAAGAAAGAGAAGTATAAATATGAGAAAAGCAAACAGTTAAACTTAGTCTTTTACTCATTATACTTTCATAGCTATGATGATGCAAACTTTGTCTTCTATCTAACCTTCTGTAAACTGTGATAAATATCATACCTTACAACATTTCCTAGCTGAGGTTTTACAGATTCTACATGACTTGACTCTAAATTATTGTCTCATAATTTGATTCCTTTTAGTTCATGTACAGTTTTTGTTTCCTTTAACAATTAAATCAGTTACTTTATTGAAAAAATAAAGTCATTGTTGGCAGTTAAGTGATCATATTATTGTGTAAAAACAGATAAGCAAAGAAACACTACCTTTAAGTTCTTGTACAGCATCCACCTGTCAAATCTTCAGTAGCTGAAATTCATTTTTTCCTTACATCAGTGCATTTTATTTCACCTTTCATGGTAACAAAGGTATCAGAGATAGGCAGAACTTAAACTAGTAAGAATACAATGTCATCTATAATAATAAAAGGCAAAGCCCTCACTGACTCACTCACTCACTGACTGACTCACTGACTCATCATTAATTCTCCAACTTCCCGTGTAGGTAGAAGGCTGAAATTTGGGAGGCTCATTCCTTACAGCTTACTTACAAAAGTTGGGCAGGTTTCATTTCGAAATTCTATGCGTAATAGTCATAACTGGAACCTATTTTTTCATCCATATACTATAATAGACTTCTGCTCGATGCCCGTGGGAGGCGGAGTTATGCCTCCCACGTAATTTAGTGTCTGCCCATATAAGGCCGTCCGTCAGCGGCAATCCAATAGAAACACTGCCGCTAAATATTCACGGGTGAAGGACTGTGCTTATGCAGAGGAAGATGAGATGGTCAGGGTGGTGTTTGGCACAAACTCGGCAAAACTGCGAGAGAAACTTTTAAGTGCCGGGTCTTAGCTAACATGAAATAAAGCCGTGGACATCGCACGAAATGGCACCAGCACAGCTGGGAACCTTTGATGCATGTACACCGAGCAGCTCACGTGAAATGACGCAGTGCACAGACAAAAAGCAACAGTTCCAAAGAGTGCTGAACAAAAACTGAATTGCACAATTGAGAAGGCAGCAAAAAAATATGAAGCGTGTGATACATACAAGCATATTCATAAGTGCAGCTACCGTGGAAACAAAGCACATGGTGGAAAAAGTCAATGTCCCGCTAAAGGAAGACAGTGTAAAAAAAAACCTGTGCATGCATGAAACCTGTTATCTTTACAACGATTGACAAACACGGAATGTAACTTGAACACAACACATACTACAAATACGAACCTGATTGAAAGAAATAATTATAATCAAATCCTTGATGACAGCAACACTCATAACACTCACAAAACAATTACTGTATATTGACAATCATGTTACGTTATTTTTAAAATTTTCCCTTTTCTTTTTCATAACTTTAACACACTACTTCTCCACTGCGAAGCATGGGTATATATATATATATATATATATATATATATATATATATATATATATATATATATACCCGATCTACATACTCTCAAATAGACAAACCACACATGGCACAATGGTAGAAGCTTCGCCTCTAGCGCCGACGTCCGAGGTTCGATTCCCGAAACGAGGTGCACTGAATATGTACGCGTGCTTCCTGATACATTTTAGCCTCGCATCCCCTTGGTTTGAGACGTATGAAAAAATATGCAGTTAACGCAGAAAGACAGATCACCAATTTAAGCTTTATGAATAATGGATACTTTATTCGCGATCAATGATTGTTTTGGTAAAGCCATACTCAGTGTATTCATTAGATGAACGGTAAAAAAGTAAGAGCGAGGGGAGGATGACTTATTGAGGCGCGCAGGCAAAACCACAATAGCACGCGGGCTCGATGTACTGTACTGCGTGTCAACTCTATCTGAATTGCGCGATCACATTTGAAAAAATATATATTTTCAAGTTCCATTTAGTCCATATGTGTCAAACTCAAGGCCCGCAGGCCACATCCGGCCCGGCGTTTAATTATATCCGGCCCACGAGATCATTTTATATACTGTATTATTGTTATTAATGGCCCGGGGATATGAAGCACTGGTAACACAATAAACTACACTGTGTGCACAATTATTAGGCAAGTGAGTATTTTGACCATATCATCATTTTTAATGCGTATATTCCAACTCCAAGCTGTATTAACTTGAATGCTTATTGAATTTAAGCACGTCAGGTGATGTGTATTTGTGTAATGAGGGAGGGTGTGGCCTAAGGAGATCAACACCCTATATCAAGGTGTGCAGAATTATTAGGCAGCTAGTTTTCCTCAGGCAAAATGGGCCAAAAAAGAGATTTAACTGACTCTGAAAAGTCAAAAATTGTAAAAGTCTTTCAGAGGGATGCAGCACTTTTGGAATTGCTAAGATATTGGTGTGTGATCACAGAACCATCAAACATTTTGTTGCAAATAGTCAACAAAGTCGCAAAAAACGTGTTGAGAACAAAAGATGCAAATTAGCTGCCAAAGATTTGAGAAGAATCAAACGTGAAGCTACCAGGAACCCATTATCCTCCAGTACTTTCATATTCCAGAGCTGCAACCTACCTGGAGTGCCCAGAAGTACAAGGTGTTCAGTGCTCAAAGACATGGCCAAGGTAAGGAGGGCTGAAACCCAACCACCACTGAACAAGAAACATAAGTTGAAGCGTCAAAACTGGGCCAAGAAATATCTGAAGACAGAGTTTTTTCAAAGGTTTTATGGACCGATGAGATGAGAGTGACTCTTGATGGACCAGATGGATGGACCTGTGGATCAGTAATGGGCACAGAGCTCCACTCCAACGTGGAGGTGGGGTACTGGTATGAGCTGGTATTTTTAAAGATGAGCTAGTTGGACCTTTTGCATTGAAGATGAACTCAAAATCCACTCCCAAACCTACTGCCAGTTTTTGAAGACACTTTCTTCAAACAGTGATACAGGAAAAAGACCATGATTTTTATGCAGGCCAATGCTCCATCACTTGCATCGAAGTTCTCCACTGCGTGGCCAGCCAGTAAAGGCCTAAAAGATGAAGGAATAATGACATGGCCCCCCTTCCTCATCTGACCTAAACCCTATCGAGAACTTGTGGGCACTTATTAAACGCTAGATTTACGGGGGAGAAAAACAATACACCTCTCTGAAGAGTGTCTGGGAGGCTGTAGTCACTGCTCCACAAAAAGCTGATCGTCAACAGATCAAGAAACTGACAGACTCCATGAATGGAAAGGCTTATGACTGTTATTGGAAAGAAGGGTGGCTATATTGGTCATTGATTGATTGATTTTTTTTTTTGAAATGTCAGAGATGTTTATTTGTAAATTTTGAGGTGTTTGTTTATTATTCTCACTATAACAGATGAAAATAAACAAGTGAGACGGGAAAATGTTCATTTTTCCTTTAGTTGCATAATAAATCTGCACACTAATAGTTGCCTAATAATTGTGCGCACATATGTATTCCCCTAATGATGTTCACACTCACATTTCCGTTGTGAAACATTCAGGTTTCAGGTTTATTAACATTTTGGATTGACTGATAGCACTGTGTTTGTTCCATATTAAAATTAATCCTCAAAAATACAACTTGCCTAATAATTCTGCACTCCCTGTACAGATTACATAATGCAGCGCTTCAGCTGCTTTGCCGAACACTTACCGTGTTAATCAAGTCTAGCTTATGATGCTGCAAGTTATTGCGAAGCTAGCCCACGATGCGAAGAAAAGGTGATTCTGAACATAGAGCCTTTAAAAACCGATAGGAGGCTGAGTATATGTTTACTGACATTGCTGGTAAACCCGTGTGTCTCATTTGTGGAGCTAATGTGGCTGTAATTACAGAATTTAATCTAAGACGGCACTATGAGACAAAACATCAAGATAACCTGAAAGACCTGAATGCAATGCACAAGATACAGAAAGCAGAAGAGTTAAAGAAGAATCTGACACTTCAGCAGACGTTTTTACCCGTGCAAAATCACAAAGTGATTTCAAGTGAAGCTACTTTTATGGGAGACACAAATGCACCAGTGCAACTTGCCCCACTTTCCCTGTTGCCAAGTAATGTTGAACCAAATCGACACTACGGTGTTCCCACATACGCACTTTGTTCATAAACTGAGCGCACTGAGTTTGCACGGCGCTTTGGTGACTTTGAAGAACAAAAAAAGAATTTTGAGTTGTTTTGCAACCTATTTGCTGTCGATGTGGAAACTGCACCTGTGCAGATTCAGATGGAGGTGATTGAGCTGCAGTGTAATGGCACACTGAAGGCAAAGTACGATACTGCACGCCCACAGTTTATTCACTCCATTCCCGCAGAAATGCTCCAGCTGCGTCTACATACGGCTCGAACCTTGTGCATGTTTGGTAGCACATATCTGTGTGAGAAGCTCTTCTCAGTGATGAAGACTAACAAAACAGCACACAGGAGTCGCCTCACTGATGAGCACCTGCAGTCCATCCTGAGAATCTCCACAACACAGAACCTCACACCAAACATAAACGAACTTGTTGCCAAAAAAAGATGCCAGGCTTCCAAATCTGATAAAATGACATACGAGCAAAGACAACTGAATGATTTGATTTGTTATTGCTGAAAAGAACAAATTTTATTTATCTTTTGGGATATTTAAAATTTAAGTTTATTTTTTATATAAAATTACATAAGAGTAAAGAAATTTGAATGTTTGTTCTTTTAAAATTTACTTTATTTCTAACTTGTATAATTTAGACAGGATATATTTTAATGGAGAGCAAAATATAAGTTATTTAACTTATTATTATTTGAGTTGATTTATTCCGGAATAATAATCTGTCGACTAAATAAAAATTCCTTCTATTTAAAATTTAAATAGAACTTCAACATATACGATAGTTGTGTGTGTCTGTGCGTGTGTGTGTGTTTGTGGGTGTGTATGCATATATGTAGATATATATATATATATGTATTTGTGTGTATGTATATGTATGTGTGTATATGTAGATATATATATATATATATATATATATATATATGTATATATATGTGGATGTATGTGTATATATGTATTTTTATATGTGTGTGTGTATATATATATATATGTGTATATGTGTATATGTACAGTGGTGTGAAAAACTATTTGCCCCCTTCCTGATTTCTTATTCTTTTGCATGTTTGTCACACAAAATGTTTCTGATCATTAAACACATTTAACCATTAGTCAAATATAACACAAGTAAACACAAAATGCAGTTTTTAAATGATGGTTTTTATTATTTAGGGAGAAAAAATCCAAACCTACATGGCCCTGTGTGAAAAAGTAATTGCCCCCTTGTTAAAAAATAACCTAACTGTGGTATATCACAGCTGAGTTCAATTTCCGTAGCCACCCCCAGGCCTGATTACTGCAACACCTGTTTCAATCAAGAAATCACTTAAATAGGAGCTGCCTGACACAGAGAAGTAGACCAAAAGCACCTCAAAAGCTACACATCATGCCAAGATCCAAAGAAATTCAGGAACAAATGAGAACAGAAGTAATTGAGATCTATCAGTCTTGTAAAGGTTATAAAGCCATTTCTAAAGCTTTGGGACTCCAGCGAACCACAGTAAGAGCCATTATCCACAAATGGAAAAAACATGGAACAGTGGTAAACCTTCCCAGGAGTGGCCGGCCAACCAAAATTACCCCAAGAGCGCAGAGACAACTCATCCGAGAGGTCACAAAAGACCCCAGGACAACGTCTAAGGAACTACAGGCCTCACTTGCCTCTATTAAGGTCAGTGTTCACGACTCCACCATAAGAAAGAGACTGGGCAAAAACGGCCTGCATGGCAGATTTCCAAGACACAAACCACTGTTAAGCAAAAAGAACATTAGGGTTCGTCTCAATTTTGCTAAGAAACATCTCAATGATTGCCAAGACTTTTGGGAAAATACCTTGTGGACTGATGAGACAAAAGTTGAACTTTTTGGAAGGCAAATGTCCAATTACATCTGGTGTTAAAGGAACACAGCATTTCAGAAAAAGAACATCATACCAACAGTAAAATATGGGGTTGTTTTGCTGCTTCAGGACCTGGGAGGCTTGCTGTGATAGATGGAACCATGAATTCTACTGTCTACCAAAAAATCCTGAAGGAGAATGTCCGGCCATCTGTTCGTCAACTCAAGCTAAAGCGATCTTAGGTGCTGCAGCAGGACAATGACCCAAAACACACCAGCAAATCCACCTCTGAATGGCTGAAGAAAAGCAAAATGAAGATTTTGGAGTGACCTAGTCAAAGTCCTGACCTGAATCCAATTGAGATGCTATGGCATGACCTTTAAAAAGGCGGTTCATGCTAGAAAACCCTCAAATAAAGCTGAATTACAACAATTCTGCAAAGATGAGTGGGCCAAAATTCCTCCAGAGCTGTAAAGACTCATTGCAAGTTATCGCAAACGCTTGATTGCAGTTATTGCTGCTAAAGGTGGCCCAACCAGTTATTAGGTTCAGGGGGCAATTGCTTTTTCACACAGGGCCACGTAGGTTTGGATTTTTTTTTCTCCCTAAATAATATAAACCATCATTTAAAAACTGCATTTTGTGTTTACTTGTGTTATATTTGACTAATGGTTAAATGTGTTTGATGATCAGAAACATTTTGTGTGACAAACATGCAAAAGAATAAGAAATCAGGAAGGGGGCAAATAGTTTTTCACACCATTGTATATATGTATGGATATGTATATACAGTATATATATATATATATATATATATATATATATATATATATATATATATATATATATATATATGACAGCAACACTCATTACTCATAACAGTGACAAAACAATTATATTGACAATCATGTTACGTTATTTTCAAAATGTTTCCTTTTCTTTTTCATTGCTTCTTTAACACACTACTTCTCCGCTGTGAAGCGCAGGTATTTTGCTATATATATATACAGTAATCCCTTGCTATATCGCGCTTTGACTTTCGCGGTTTCGCTCTATCGCGGATTTTATATGAAATAATTAAATATATAACGCGGATTTTTCGCTGCTTCGCGGGTTCTGCGGACAATGTGTCTTTTTACTTTCTGTACATGCTTCCTCAGTTGGTTTGCCCAGTTGATTTCATACAAGGGACGCTATTGGCGGATGACTGAGAAGCTAACCAATCAGAGCACGTAGTTAAGTTCCTGCCTGCTGAATGCACTGTTAACCAGGAAGTCTCGTCTCGCTCATTCAGCATCAACGTGTTTCGCTGTGTAAAGAGTTGTGCTCTTTTGTGTTTATCTTTGTGCATAGTCAAGCCCTTCATTATGGCTCCAAAGCGATCTGCTACTGCTTCAGGGGCCGTGCCCAAGCGCAAACGGAAGATGTTAAAGATTGCGAAAAGGTAAGCGTTTTGGATTTGTTGAAGGGTGCGATTCTTTTATTTAAAAAGTAGGAAAGGAATATAAGATCTACGCCGCAGTGTCCTTTTAACCAGGGTGCAAAACGAGTTGTAAGTGGATGTAATAAGGCAGTAGTCTGGATGGAATCTGCTTTAGGGATTTGCATTGAAGACTGCCAGAAGAACAACAACGGCAGTGCTACACAATCGCCTGAAGTGGCTCCTTTAAGGGCTGTAACGCTCTCCTTTGTTGTGCAGTAAAATAAAACTCATTGTTATCGGACAAGTCATCGTGTCATTGTTGGTGAGTAACCATAATTAATTTTCTACTTACACTACTAAGTACATGTGCATACGTTTAGTGTCGCTGTACACATTTACTGTATACTATTTTTCTTGTATTGTACGTATTTATTGCTGTTGGCATGTTTATCGTAATGGCTGTAACATATGTGCTATCGGAGACACTCAATATCTTTAAAATAATATTTAGGTTTTACTGTATATGAACAGTGTGTTTATATACATAATTTCAATGAATCTTACCTAATATCTAAGAGAATACAAAGGGATTATGCTGTATAACTCTGCGGGGAATATTTATAAACAGTGTGGGAGAGTTTATAAGGGCTTAAAATATATAAAAATAACCATAGAAACATATGGTTTCTACTTGTGATTTTCACCTATCGGGGGTCTGGAGCATAACCCCATGATCGAGGAGGATTACTGTATATATATATGTATATGTATGTGTGTGTGTATATATATATATATATATATATATATATATATATATGTATATATATATATGTATATATGTGTGTGTATATATGTGTGTATATATATATATATATATAAATATATATATATATATATATATATATATATATATATATATAGATAGATATGTCAACAACACTCATATCAATGACAAAACAATTGCATTAACAATCAAGTTACGTTATTTTTTAAACTTTTCCTTTTCTTTTTCATAACTTCTTTAACACAGTACTTCTCCGCTGCGAAGCGCGGGTATTCTGCTAGTGGACAAATAAATTAAGATTTTGTACAAATAATGTTTTTCATTTTTCTTCCTTGATGGATTCTGGCACCCCCAGCAACAGTTGCTCGCACCCCAAAGAGTGTGTGTGTGTGTATATATATATATATATATATATATATATATATATATATATATATATATATATATATATCTACTAGCAGAATACCAGCTTATGGAGAAGTAGTGTTAAAGAAGGTATGAAAAAGATAAGGAAAAATTTTAAAAATAACGTAACATGATTGTTAATGTAATTGTTTTGTCATTAATATAAGTGTTGTTCTCATATCTATATATATCTATATATATATCTCTCTATCTATCTATATCTCTACATACAGTATATATACACATACATATCTTCATATCTATATACATATCTATATACATATCTACATATACACAAATTATATATATGTGTGTGTATGTATGTATATGTGTGTGTATATATACAGTATATGTGTATGTATATATATATATATATATATATATATATATATATATATATATATACTAGCAAAATACCGCACTTGGCGAGAGTAGTGTGTTAAAGAAGCAATGAAAAGAAATGGAGACATTTTGAAAATAACGTAACATGATTGTCAATGTAATTGTTTTGTCACTGTTGTGAGTGATGAGTATTGCTGTCATATATATTTACACACACACACAAACATATATATATACATATCTATACATATACACATATATATACACACACACACATACATACATACATACATATATATCTACATATATACATATACATACACACATACACACACATATATACACACACAGCTATTTCGTATCAGTGCAATACGCTGCTTGTTAAAACGGATAACTCCCGCTCTTACGTGCAAGTCTGCGTGGATATTATGAACTATCGTATTTGTTCAAGTTCTATTTAAATTTTAAATAGAAGGAATTTTTATTTAGTCGACAGAAATATCTTTGGTAGGAATGGTAAAAACAGACAAGAATATTATTAGTGAATAAATCAACTCAAACCTTAAACAACTTATAATATTTTGCTCTCCATAAAAATATATCCTGTCTAAATTATACAAGTTAGAAATACAGTAAACGTTAAAAGAACAAACATTCAAATTTCTTTACTCTTATGTAATTTTATATAAAAAATAAACTTAGATTTTAAATATCCCAAAAGATTTTGCTCTCCATAAAAATATATCCTGTCAAAATTATACAAATTCAAATATGAACATGCTGCATAACAAAACCTGGAAATATAAATAAAATGTGTTCCTTTCAGCAATAACAAATCAAATCATTCAGTTGTCTTTGCTCATATGTCATTTTAGAGCTGGGCGCCTGGCATCTTTTTGGCAACAAGTTCGTTTCTGTTTGGTGTGAGGTTCTGTGTTGTGGAGATTCTCAGGATGGATTGCAGGTGCTCATCAGTGAGGCGACTCCTGTGTGCTGTTTTGTTAGTCTTTATCACTGAGAAGAGCTTCTCACACAGATATGTGCTACCAAACATGCACAAGGTTCGAGCCGCATGTAGGCGGACTTTTTGTTCTTCAAAGTCACCAAAGCGCCGTGCAAACTCAGTGCGCTCAGTTTATCAGCAAAGTGCGTATTTGGGAACACCGTAGTGACGACTTGGTTTAACATTACTTGGCAACAGGGAAAGTGGGGCAAGTTGCACTGGTGCATTTGTGTCTCCCATAAAAGCAGCTTCACTTGAAATCACTTTGTGATTGTGCACGGGTAAAAACGTCCGCTGAAGTGTCAGATTCTTATTTAATTCTTCTGCTTTCTGTATCTTCTGCATTGCATTCAGGTCTTTCAGGTTACCCTGATGTTTTGTCTCATAGTGCCGTCTTAGATTAAATTCTGTAATTACAGCCACATTAGCTCCACAAATGAGACACGGGTTCAGTAAACATATACTCAGCCTCCCATCGGTTTTTAAAGGCTCTATTTTCAGAATCAACTTTTCTCTTCAGCATCGTGTGAGCTAGCCGCAATAACTTGCAGCATCATAAGCTAGACTTGATTAACGCGGTAAGTGTTCGGCAAGGCAGCTGAAGCGCTGCATTATGGGATCTGTAGTTTATTGTGTTACCAGCGCTTCATATACCGGGCCATTAATAACAATAATACAGTATATAAAATGATCTCGGGCGGATATAATTACGCCGGGCGGATGTGGCCCTGCCCTTGAGTTTGACACATATGGACTAAATAGAACTTGAAAATATATATTTTTAAATGTGATCGCAATTCAGATAGAGTTGCAAGCACTACAGCCTGCATGCCTCAATAAGTCATCCTCCCTCGCTCTTACTTTTTTACCGTTCATCTAATGAATACACTGAGTATGGCTTTACCAAAACAATCATTGATGGCGAATAAAGTATCCATTATTCGAGTATGTAGATCGGGATATATATATATATATACATATATATATACCCGTGTATCGCAGCGGAGAAGTAGTGTGTTAAAAAGCTAGAAAAAGAAAAGGGAACATTTTAAAAATAACGTAACATGACTGTCAATATACAGTATTTGTTTTGTGAGTGTTACTGAGTGTTGCTGTCATCAAGGATTTGATTATCATTATTTCTTTCAATCAGGTTCGTATTTGTAGGATGTGTTGTGTTCAAGTTACATTCCGTGTTTGTCAATCGTTGTAAAGATGACAGGTTTCATTCATCGATTCGTTTCTTACTGCATCAATAAACAGCTCGTCTTCTTCTTTATCTGAGACCTGACACACTGCATGCACGGGTTTTTTACACTGTCTTCCTTTAGCGGGACATTGACTTTTTCCACGTGTGCTTTGTTTCCGCAGTAGCTGGATTTATGAATATGCTTGTATGTATCAGACGCTTCATATTTTTGCTGCCTTTTCAATTGTGTAATTCGGTTTTGTTCAGCGCTCTTTGGAACTGTTGCTTTTATCTGTGCACTGCGTCAGTTCCGTGAGCGCTTCGGTGTACATGCATCGAAGGTTCCCAGCTGTGCTGGTGCCATCTCGTGCTATGTCCATGGCTGTATTTAATGTTACCTTAGTCCTGGCACTTAAAACTTTCTCTCGCAGTTTAAGCTGAGTTTGTACCAAACACCACCCTGACCATCTCATCTTCCTCTGCATAAGCACAGTCCTTAACCCGTGAATATTTAGTGGAGTTTGCTATTGGATTGCCGCTGACGGACGGCCTTATATGGGCAGGCACTAAATTACAAACGCCAGCGCAGCCTGTCTATGAACTTAATTTAAAGTGTAGGTTTACATCGTGCTTTGTTTCCAAGTAGCAGAACTCATGAATATGGTTGTATATGTCACTCGCCGCTTCTTATTGTTTAGCTGCCTTCTCAATTATATAATGCATGTTTTCTTCAGCGCTTTTTGGAGGTCTTCCTGGTTTTCTATGTACTGCGTGATTACGTGAAGGCGTGATGATGTCACTCGAAACTCCGCCCCCATGGCGTTCAAGCTCATCTCCATTACAGTAAATGGAGAAAAACAGCTTCCAGTTATAACCATTACGCGTAGAATTTCGATATAAAACCTGCCCAACTTTTGTAAGGAAGCTGTAAGGAATGAACCTGCCAAATTTCAGCCTTCCACCCACGGGAAGTTGAAGAATTAGTGATGAGTCAGTGAGTGAGTGAGCGAGTGAGGGCTTTGCCTTTTATTAGTATAGATATATATATATATATATATATACACATACATACAAACATACACACAGGTATATATATATATATGTATATATATGTATGTGTCTATATGTGTGTGTATAGCTTTGGTCACTGAGTGCAAGGGAAAAATAATAAAATATAGTCTATAAGTTATTAAACAGTAAAACATTAACGTTTTATGAAGTACAGGTACATTGAGCACTACTGGAGTGGTTGCGGGTAAACTACATTTTAAAGACTGTGTAACACAACAGGTAAGTAGTACTAACAGCAGCTAAAATGTATATGGATCATCTCTCGGTAGTAGATCCCTATAGTCAGTCAGTGAGTGAGTAAGTGAGTGAGTCACTGAGGGCTTTGCCTTTTATTAGTATAGATACTAATAAAAAAGATACTAATAAAAGGCAAAGCCCTCACTGACTGACTGACTGACTCATTACTAATTCTCCAACTTCCCGTGTAGGTAGAAGGCTGAAATTTGGCAGGCTTATTCCTTACAGCTTACTTACAAAAGTTAAGCAGTTTTAATTTCGAAATTATACACGTAACGGTCATAACGGTCGAAAATGTCTGCCATGTTGAACTTTCTTATTTATGGCCCCATCTTCACGAAATTTAGTAGGTGGCTTCCCTGCGCTAACGAAATCCGATGTACGTACTTATTTTGGTGGTATGACGCCACTGTCGGCCGCCATTTTGAACTTTCCAACATCACTAATTCTTCAACTTCCCGTGTAGGTAGAAGGCTGAAATATGTCAGGCTCATTCCTTACAGCTTACTTACAAAAGTTAAGGAGCTTTCATTTTAAAATTCTACACGTAACGGTCATAACAATCGACAACATCCGCCATGTTGAACTTTCTTATTTATGGCCCCATCTTCACGAAATTTGGTAGGCGGCTTCCCTGCACTAACCGAAACCAATGTACATACTTATTTCGGTGGTATGATGCCACTGTTGGCCACCATATTGAACTTTTCAACGGTCTTTGTTACTCATGGGCCGATCTTCAAGAAATTTGGTACGCGGGTTCCCAACGCTAACTGAATCCTACTTACGTACATATATACGTCCATAGTCTGCAGCTCGGTCACCATGTGAGGCGGCGTGGGTCCCCCATCCCAACGCCTCCCACATTGTTGGTTGCCTGCCTATATAAGGCCGTCTGTCGCTCCAGTCTCTACAGTCTCTTCCTTGTTTCACCACGGGATTCACGTCTCCCTGCTGATAACTACAGCCTTTTAATTTAATCCACGGCTTCTCCGCTGTTTTATTGTTCATTTATTACAATTATAGTTATTGTGTAGGTATTTTAGACTTCCTTTACATTGTTCAGGTGCCCATTTCCTTTATCATTCCAGCTGTACCCCCATTAACATGTCTATCGAGGTGATCACCATCGATCAAAGAACTGTCACTTACCGAGTGGTTTCCATGCCCGGAGATGGCACCTACCTTTTCCATTCTCTGTGTTACATATTGCATGGCCATATCGGGCTCCCTCTTGATATCCAGAGCAACATTGTGTCCTATGTATTGAATGATTGGGACAGGTTCAAGGTGTGGACTGATGACGGTACAGGAGATAATTATACTACACAGGAGCACTATAAGACTGAAATGCTTAAGCCCTTCACCTATGGTTCTGCATGTGAGTTGAAGGCTGCCGCTGAATTGTTCGGTTGTCGCTTTCAAGTGTACCGAAATGGCCAAATATTTTACACCTTTCGACAACCACCAATGCCTCTTATACATCTTAGATTCACAAGTGACGATTTCAGTAGTGGACACTTTGATGTTTATGAATGTTTAAACTCTCAAAAGCTGGATGTGAAGTTATCGATGAAACCGGTTGTATGCTTACAACGCTTGACAGATGCCGAATATCACTTCAACACAAGTGCTGCAAATACTGTCGTAATTAAAACAAACCATGAAACTCAAACCGATTATGACAGCAGCAATCCAAGCTGTGAGATTTCAGACAAGATTACTTTTCACATGGCCAACTGTACGTTGCATGCTCAAGAGTAAGCTCAGCGCACAGCTTGGTCATATTACAACCGGAGGGCCAAACTGACAATGTGGTATTCAAAGAGATCCTTAACAAATTATTGGTATATTTTCCCTCAGTTTAAAAAGGTATAATTTTCTTCTTGATAAAAATTTTAAGACAGTACTTCGCCGCTACGAAGCACGGGTATTTTGCTAGTATATATGTATGTGTGTGTGTGTGTGTATATGTATATATGTAGATATGTATGTATATATATGTTTATATATGTGTGTGTGTGTATGTATATATGTGTGTATATGTATGTGTGTATATGTACCTGTAGATATGTATATATATGTGGATGTATGTGTATATATGTATACCGCGAGGGGGCGTCCGCCCTGGTTATGTTGGGGGCCTCGGGTGAAGGGCTTGGAAGCCCAGCCCTGTAGGGACCCGTGGTCACCGCCAGGCGGCGCCCCAGTGCCTAAATATCCCGGGAGCCCAGCACTTCCGCCACACCAGGAAGTGCTGGGGGGAAGAAGACAGGGGACACCCAGACAGCTTCCGGGTGTGCAGCCAGCACTTCCGCCACACTGGGGTGTGGCCATAAACGAATGCCGGGAAGCAGTTGGAGCCCATCCGGGTTCCCATTTAAGGGGCCGCCAAGAGAGAGGCACAGAGACTGTGTGGCCTGGATAGTTGGGGGAACGGTGCTGGAGGCATTGGGAAGTGCACCGATTTAAATATTGTAAATAAAAGTGTTTGTGGGTGAACTTACGATGTGTGTCTGCCTGTGTCCGGGTCCCAGTTCACACTATATATATATATATATATATATATATATATATATATATATATATATATATATATATATATAATATGTATGTATATATGTATGGATATGTGTGTGTATATATATATATATATATATATATGTATATATATATATATATATATATATATGTATGTTTATATGTGTGCGTGTGTGTGTGTATATATGTATATATATATATATGACAGCAACACTCATCACTCACAACAGTGACAAAACAATTACATTGACAATCATGTTATGTTATTTTCACAATGTTTCCTTTTCTTTTTCATTACTTCTTTAACACACTACTTCTCCGCTGCGAAGCACGGTTATTTTGCTAGTAAATGAATATAAACTACTAGCCAACCCGTGGCGTACCATACGCCGCATAATCAGTCCAGTTTTTTTTAATAATTTTTAAGCACAGGGAGAAAATTAACATTTGAACAATCGGTAATGTAATAAATCAGCAAGAAAAGCAACATTGTAACAATGCAAGGAACGAACCAACACACAATCGTCTCTGCGGCGCTCAGGCGCGGAGGGTGGAACAGGAGGAGAGGAGAAGGACGTCCACTCCGCTCCCTCCGTCATGCTAGTCTGCTTATTTCTCGTCCAGTATGCACTGCCTGCTCATGTGCCCATCTCCAACTCGTCATTCGAGTCGTTGTCGTCTTTGTACAGTCCAGATGCACCTGTGACACACGTAGACTTTTCATTGCTCTGTGCGGTTTTGGCTGCCTTTCTGTATATAATCCACCAAGACACCCGACCACGGTGGTAGCGAGGTAGGAGGGGGGTGTGTACAAAGTGCAGGAGCATCTAAGAAGACGCATGTTTGTCGCAGAAGCGAATTGCTGTATGTAGCGTGTAAAACAGTTTGCTATGGTGCAAGCGGTCGTGCGTCGTAACCGAAAACTCAGTTTTTACAGACTGCTTACTTCATTGTGTTTTAATCTCAGTTGTAAAGGAATGTTTTAAGTATCCCATGAGATACCCCTCGCAAACCGTTTTACATGCTGCATATGGCGATTCACCTCCGCGAGAAACATGCCTCTTTGAACAGTCAACGTGGGTCAGAGCTGCATGTGACCTCTACAACAGACGAATATAAATGACGGCGGTTTTTCTGTGTCGTCGCGTCCGAGTTGGTGGGCGTGGCTCTGCGAGTTGTCGTCGTATCCAATGGTCTTGGAGTTGGTGGGCATGGCTCCTTCCTGCGTGCGCCATAGGTTTCTCACTTGTCAGCGGCTTAGTGAATCCACGCCCCTTCCGGCATGCTTTCCATGGTTGTCTTGCCTTATTGAATTATATATATAGATATTCAAGAATAGTGTCAATTTAAGCAGTGTTTTTCATCATTTTTAATGATGGTATCCCTAGTCAATTTTCTTTTAGATCCACTTCTCAATATCACCATCATCTACAATCACTAGAGTTATACATTTGATTTTATCTTTTCGAACACTACATATAAATTGACTACAGGTAACCATAAAAAAAACGAAGCAGACTAATCTGGTTTACAATTTGAGTTTTTCAGTAAGATATTTAGGCCCTACATTTTTCACAGATCTTCAAAATGCTGATTTGCATGATCTTTATTCTGTGTTGCAGCAACATGTGATAACCTATATATGCTGAATTGCTCCACCATGGTCACCCACGTACCCATAAAGCCAAACATACCTCCTAAAGCTTTGATTTTATCAGTGGGAAGATAAGATATTTTCATCTTTTCTTTGCATTTTGAAATTAGTCATGCGTAAATGTTCAAAGATACCAACTATGTATGCTAATTTTACAATCCAAGTATCATCTGCAAGTAATGCAGAATTGTTCTCGCTTCTTAAGGGTAAAAAATACCTCAGTCTTCAGTACCTTCACCTGTGTTAGCACTTTGTCTTCCTAGTAAAGAAGATCAGCATGCTTTGCCACAAATTCTTGTCAAACAATATGATTAAGATGTTTACATTTTTATATTTAACCATTTTTCAATTCACCACTAAGTGTTTATTCAGCCAGCATTTCACAATGGAGAAAGCAATGCATTTTTATGATATTACATTTTTTTTTTATTCAATAAAGATACAATTCCTTCCACCAAACCAATCAATGATGGAGCCCCATCTGTATTAATTCCCATACAGGGAGGTGGGGTTGTGTAATGGCCCTGACACAAATAGAAGTGGGCAAGCAACAGCAGTACTTCATCCTCACTGATTGGTTACTGGGAGTGGCTTTGGGGGTCCATCCTGCTTGCAAGTCTGGAAGCAAAACACTTTTTTTCAGAGTCAGTAGAGTGAATTTTGCTAGACTTTTATAAATTGAAATGCTGTGATCAGCAAACTCTAGCTCCCAACATGATGTAATAACAGACATACTATGTTTCTAATTTTGCCTTAACTCAAATTGTTTACCTTTTTCCCTCTTGGAGCACACTCACGAACACAGTCTTTGGCACAACTAGCATTTATATAAGAAAAGGCTTAACTAATTAACAAAGGACTATGTGGCACCTCTGGGCTATTATTGTGCCGTTCTGATTAAAAACTACTTGTGTGTTGGAATTTAAATTGCAAAACTTGCCTTAAAAGCAAAGAACACGATCTTATAGGTATACATGTGTAATGCCGGTCACTTGATAGCTCATGGTGATTTCTTGCCTGATCCTTCTTGTGGTGCTGGTGGCAGAAAGGTCACAAGCCTTTTCTGTTTTTTTCAATGTACTTGCACCTCTCTCAACAGCATCTGGCACCTGGGAGCCCAAGTAATATGAACAGGTTTAAACATAATTCAATCAGGTTGGGAAACATTTACGTAAAGGTATAAATACACATTGCAAATACAAATGCTGTGAATTTTATATCAATTTGTTTTATTTATTGCACGATTTGCCTCTCACAAAAATAGCATACATACACTGATGTGTGGAGAATGTTTGGTAGGCAGTGGCTGAAAAGTAGAAAAGGCGCACTTTGTGGAGAAGAATTTCTTACATTAGTAAATTTCATACTCTGCTCTGTGGTTGCAGAATTTTTTAACAGAATTTGGATATAACTTAAAAATCATTAAATTATGCAAGACCAGAAATTGTTAATTCTGTATTTATGAAATTGGTAAGTAAAGTTTTTAAATTTTGATCCAAATGAACGCGCATTTCACTCCCCGGGAGGCAGCCCGCACTGTGCATTCGGGTACTCCGCCAGCCGTACCATCCCTTCACATGGAGTTTCCTAAGTTGGGAGAGTCATATACCTCAGATGACATAATTAATTTCGTTGAACAGGCAGATGCTTTTCTGTCTGTTGCTCCAATGGGGGCACCTGCAAAAAGTTGGTGGCAGGCGAGCAAACAGACCATCCACACCTGGGATGCTTTTAAGAAGGATTTCCTGGGGGCGTTTCTCCTAGAAGATTATGAGACTGAATTAGAAGAAAAACTTCGGTCCATGGTTCAAGCGCCAACACAGAGCATCCGAGATTTTGCCTATGATTATAGAGCTCTATGTTTGAGATGGCGACCTGAGATGAAGGAAGAAGAAGTAGTACGGCGAATATTGAATGCCTGTAACCCCCGTTTGGCCGGGGGGCTGAGAGGGATTGTGACGACTGTGGTTGGTTTGGTAAAGGTTGGGAGTGCAGTCGAACGTGATTGGACATCTAACAAGGGTTACTGGGAGAGAGTTCATGCCAGTAAAAAGGAAACCCAATCCTCTAAATCGACCAAGCAATCAAAAGGTGGCCAGACTGAGGCAGGCGTCTCAGTAGTATCCACTATGGCTACCCTCTTGGTGATCCCAGTCCATATTCAAGGCTGGTGTGTGGACGCAGTGGTACATACAGATAGTCATTTCACTCTAATGCAGAAAAGCTGGTGGAACAAAATAGCCAGACAGAATGGAAAAACTCCTGGCTACTTCGACCATTAAGTTTATCATGGCTGATGGGACAGAGCACCGGGCCCTGGGTAAGGTCTCGCTGAGATATGTACTCCATAATGTGGCTTGGAAGATGGATACCTATATCCTGGAGGATGCGCACTTGTCATTGCCTTTGCTCCTTGGTCTCGACTCTATCACTGCAGTAAAGATGACCATTCATTCCCATCTTAGAAAATACATGGTGCTAGGCAGTGGGGAGCATCCCTTTGTAGCAAAGGTCCGAGAAGAACTGCATGGGGCATACTTGGGATTTTATGCCGCAGAGAGGTCTGTGAGACCCAAGATCAGGATATTGTTTCAAACCAGCTGGATGAAGTTAAACCTCTGCTTCGCCGATGGCCAAATGTATGGACGGAGAAGCTGGCGGCAACACGGGTGGTTACCCATGACATATACACGGTGAATGATGTTCCAGTGCATCATTGCACTTATCGAGTCTCACCCCTAAAGAAAGGGATTATTAAAGAACATATCGGCAAGATGTTGGAACAAGGGATCATCGAGCCTTCATCATCAGCATGGGCGGCACCTGTAGTCTTGATAAAAAAAGCAGATGGAACATACAGATTCTGTGTGGACTGCAGGGGACTTAATGCCAAGACACTCTTGGATGCATACCCCATGCCTCAGGTCCAGGAGATTTTGGAATCCATGCACAGAGCGGCTGTCTTTAGTACATTAGATCTACACAGTGGTTATTGGCAAGTGCGAATGGCAGAAGGCAGCATACATAAGACCACGGTTTCCACACCAGAAGGTTTGTTCCAATTTCGGGTCATGCCTTTTGGCCTGAAGAATGCGGGGGCAAGTTTCCAACGTTTGATGGATGGAGCAGGTCTTGCGTGGATTGATCGGGAAGATATGTTTTGTCTATATAGACGATATTATTGTTTTCTCCCCTGACCTTCACCAACACCTCCGGGATTTGGACCTTGTCTTTCAGCGACTGGGGCAAGCCCAACTGACGTTGAATGTGAACAAGTGTCACCTTGCACAACCGCAGATTCATTTTTTAGGCCATGTGGTATCAGGAAAGGGCATTGAGGTTGATCCTAAGAAAACCTCAGCTATTCAAAACTACCCTCCGCCCTCTGATCTAAAAAGTTTACAAAGGTTTCTTGGTCTTGTGGGCTGGTATCATAAATTTATCCCACGGATGGCTGACATAGCTGCCCCACTCAATCACTTGAAGAAAAAGGACATTTCCTGGAACTGGACCATGGATTGCCAGGAGGCAGTGGACAAATTAAAGGCAGCGTTGCAATGTCCACCCATCCTAGCTCAACCGGACCAACAGTTAACTTTCCAAGTACACACTGATGCTAGCAATGTAGGGCTCAGGGCGGTCCTCACGCAAAATATGGATGGAATGGAGAAGGTGATTGGATTGCCTATGCATCTAGGAGTCTGCGAGGCCCTGAAATCAACTATTCTGCTTCTGAAAAAGAGTGCTTAGCTGTGGTTTAGGCAATAGACAAATGGCGTCATTTTTTAGAAGGGGTGGAATTCGAAGTATATACAGATCACAATGCCCTGACCTATATTTTTAATCAACCCAAAGTGTCATCACGCCTTACCCGGTGGGTATTGCACCTTCAATCATTTACCTTTAAAGTTTTTTACCGGAAGAGATGCAGCAACATTGTTCCAGATGCATTATCAAGAATACCAGAGATGACAGGAGTGGTGTGTATGGCTATAGCACAAAGCCAGTGGTGTGCCCTGCCTTTAAGTTTGCAAGATATAGCAGAAGCTCAAGATACCTGTCTGACCTGTTTGGAGCTTAACGAGAGTGTTGCTAAGGCTGAACCTGGCCACATTCATTTCAAGGAGCTACAAGGGGTGCTATATAGGACCGTACCATCTAAGACCGGGGGCACCAAGCTCCAACTGGTACTCCCAGAAAAATATATACTGGAGTTTCTACATTATTATCACGATAGCCCTTTTGGTGGACACCTGGGGAAGTTAAAAACCCTACTGAGGTTACTAGAAGTGGCATGGTGGCCGTCAGTCCGCAGAGATGTATGGGACTACATTAAAAAGTGTCAGATCTATCAAAAGTATAAATCTCCACCTGGTAAACCAGCAGGGGATCTTCAATCCATGATTCCTTCGGAGCCAGGAGAAATGTTGGGAGTCGACTTGATGGGACCACTGCCATCATCTAGCACCAAGAAGACTATATTGATGGTGTCTGTGGGAAAGGTGTGATACCAGAGCAGCAAACTAAGTCTAAAATGTGACCCTTGTTATGAGTTGAAAAGTTGACATATTTAATTACATTTAAACAGTCAAGGATTTCATTAAAATCATGTGTCAGCGCATCAGCTGGCATGTTAAAGTGTATGTTAAAATCACCCATGAGGATGACATTAGTAGACACTGCACACAAAGTTGTTAAAACAGTAAAAAGTTCTGTAATAAAAACACTTGATAGTTTAGGAGGTCTATATAAAACAGCAATTATAATAGGTGAAGGTCCGCAGAGTTTGCCAGCTAACAGTTCAAAGAATGGATACGCTGGAAGAGGTATCGGTGATAATTTTAAGTCTTTACGGTGTATTATTGTGAGACCGCTTCCCCTCCCCGAAGAACGGGATTTGGAGATGCAGACAAACTCTGGAGGGAGCGCTTGATTCAGATTAAAATAATCACCCGATTGCTGCCAAGTCTCCGTAAGACATAAACAGTCCATCTTAGTGTCTATGATAAAATCACCAATCAGTAGAGCTTTGTTAGAGATAGATCGAGTTTTAAATAATCCAAACTTCAAAGCGTCTATGGACGTATATTCCGGTGATTTTACCAAAGGAATCAGCACGTTATGATTAGCACATCGCTCAAAAATACGGCACAAGTGTGTCTTTTATTCCAAAGTGAAGGAATAGACCCGCTGCTACTCCTGCTGAGGCAAAAACGATGACGAGAGCCCCGGAGAATGTACTTTGTTCGTCGGTGCAGCAGGAGATCAGCAGGCAATTCATGGTTTGTTTGAAGTCATTACATTTCATCTGGTGAAAATTTTAGTTTTGAAGATCTGACTGCATTAGATGGCAAAGTAGACATAATAATCCACACTAGGGCCAATTTATAATCGCCAATCCACCTAACCTGCATGTCTTTGGACTGTGGGAGGAAACCAGAGTGCCCGGAGGAAACCCACGCAGACACGGGGAGAACATGCAAACTCCACACAGGGAGGATCCGGGAAGCGAACCCGGGTCTCCTAACTGCGAGGCAGCAGCGCTACCACTGTGCCACCGTGCCTTCCCCCAATGACAACCAATTGAGGTTTATCATAGTAGATTTCCAGAAGTCATCCAAGCAAATTCCAGATTTGAAGCAAAGCAATGTACCTCTTGTGTAACTACTCGGCCCAATTAAAATAACGTGTTAGCCACTAGACCGTCACCACTGGGATTTCCACAAGTACGCAGCAATTGACAAGGGCTAGTTTCAACCACCTATTCATCAAAGCTAGTTACTTGAGCAGAGAATCAGTGAGAAAGTTTCCAGTTACCCACACAGGTTGCAGCCAGAAGAGAACAGTTCTACGAGGGCTCGTGTTAAGGCCGAAGGAGGCATGGGACACAAATGCGTGTTATGAGTTTTTAATCCAATGCAAAGGCGAAGGAAGATCCGATACAAAAGGTAGAAATCAAGTAAAAAAACAACTAGAAAAAGTTCACAAACAGAGCACCGGCAAGCAGCGGCAGACAGAAACGGCAGCGTTCACTTCTGGTTCCGACGAATGAAAATGAACATTATGTTTCCTAATGATAGATCCCAGTGGAAGCATGTAAAGTGAAAACAGTAAAGGTCCCTGTACTGAGCCCTGCGGGACATCATATCTCACTTCTGTGTATAATGATGGAGTACTATTAGCACATTTCTGTACGTATTGGAATTGATTTGATAAATAAGAACTAAACCAAGCGAGGACAGTGCCTGTGATCCCAACGTTATTTTCTAGCCTGTGCTTTAAAATAGAATGGTCAATGGTGTCAAATGCTGTGGAGTGGAGTTTCCTTCATCAGAGGACATCAGAATGTCATTTACAGATTCACCAGTTTCTTTGTCTCAGAACGCCACACATACACAGTTATTCCCAGTTTCAGATAAAAAGTAACCGCGTCAGATCAGGAGAGGGGGTGTTAGTGCAGTTTCTGTACTGTACTATGACCAGTGCGGAGATAATATCTATACTAATAAAAGGCAAAGCCCTCACTGACTGACTCACTGACTCATCACTAATTCTCCAACTTCCCGTGTAGGTAGAAGGCTGAAATTTGGCAGGCTTATTCCTTACAACTTACTTACAAAAGTTAAGCAGGTTTCATTTCAAATTCTACACGTAACGGTCATAACGGTCACAACGCCCACCATGTTGAACTTTCTTATTTATGGCCCCATCTTCACAAAATTTGGTAGGCGGCTTCCGGCGCTAACCAAACCGATGTACTTATTTCGATGGTTTTACGCCACTTTCGCCGCCATATTGAACTTTCCAGCGCCACCAATTTTCCAACTTCCCGTAGGTAGAAGGCTGACCCCATCATCACAAAATTTGTACGTGGCTTCCTGCGCTAACCAAAACCGATGTATGCGTACTTATTTCGTGGTATGATGCCACTGTCAGCCCGCCATATTGAACTTTCCAACATCACTAATTCTCCAACTTCCCGTGTAGGTAGAAGGCTGAAATTTGGCAGGCTCATTCCTTACAGCTTACTTACAAAAGTTAAGCAGGTTTCATTTTGAAATTCTACACGTAATGGTCATAACGGTCAACAACGTCCGCCATGTTGAACTTTCTTATTTATGGCCCGATCTTCTCGAAATTTGGTAGGCGGCTTCCCTGCACTAACCGAAACCAATGTACGTACTTATTTCGGTGGTATGATGCCACTGTCGGCCGCCATATCGAACTTTTCAACAGTCTTTGTTACTTATGGGCCCATCTTCAAGAAATTTGGTACACGGGTTCCCAACGCTAACTGAATCCTACTTACGTATATATATCGTCCATAGCCTGCAGCTCGGTCACCGTGTGAGGTGGCGTTGGGTCCCCCATCCCAACACCTCCCACGTTGTTGGCTGCCTGCCTATATAAGACCATCCGTCGCTCCGGTCTCTACATTCCCTTCCTTGCTTCGCCACGGGATTCACGTCTCCCTACTGATAACTACAGTCTTTTTGTTTAATCTACGGCTTCTCCACTGTTTTATTGTTTGTTTATTACAATTATAGTTATTGTATAGGTATTTTAGACTTACTTTACATTGCTCAGGTACCCATTTCCTTTATCATTCCAACCCCCATTACCATGTCTATCAAGGTGATCACTATCGATCAAAGAACTGTCACTTACCGAGTGGTTTCCATGGCCGGAGATACCACCTACCTTTTCCATTCTCTTTGTTACATATTGCACGGCCATATCAGGCTCACTCTTGATATCCGGAGGAATATTGTGTCTTATGTATTGAATGACTGGGACAGGTTCAAGGTGTGGACTGATGATGGTACAGGAGATAATTATACTACACAGGAACACTATAAGAGTGAAATGCTTAAGCCCTTCACCTATGGTTCTGCATGTGAGTTGATGGCTGCCGCTGAATTGTTCGGTTGTCGCTTTCAAGTATACCGAAATGGTCAAATATTTTACACCTTTCGACAACCGCCAATGCCTCTTAAACATCTTAGATTGACAGGTGACAATTTCAGTAGTGGACACTTTGATGTTTATGAATGTTTAAACTCTCAAAAGCTGGATGTGATTTTATCGATGAAACCGGTTGTGTGCTTACAGCGCTTGACAGATGCCAAATGTCACTTCAACACAACAAATCCTGCAAATACTGTCGTAATCGAAACAAACCATGAAACTCAAACCGATTATGACAGCAGCAATCCAAGCTGTGAGATTTGAGACAAGATTACTGTTCACATGGCCAACTGTAAGTTGCATGCTCAAAAGTAAGCTCAGCGCACAGCTTGGTCATGTTACAACCGGAGGGCCAAACTGACAACATGGTATACAAAGAGATCCTTAACAAATAATTATTGGCATATTTTCCCTCAGTTTAAAAAGGTTTAATTTTCTTCTTAATAAAAATTTTAATGCAGTACTTCGCTGCTGCGAAGCGCGGGTATTTTGCTAGTAAATAAATAAATCAAATAAATTTTAATGCGTAAGCTGTGACTGAAGCTGATTGGCAACTACTTTTTGTAGTATTTTAGAGAGAAAGGGTGAATATGAAATAGGTCTATAATTATTAAGTATGTGTGGGTCTAGGTCTGACTTTTTAAGTAATGGATTGATGACTTACACTTTTAGTGTGTCAGGTACTGTGCCATGCAATAATGAACTATTGATAATGTGAAGAGTAGGCGCTGCATTCATTGCATTTTTTACTAGTTTTGTTGGCACTGGATCTAGGGAACAAGTACAGTGGAATAAATAATTCGTTCCAGAACTTTGGTCGTAAACCGAGTTGGTTGTGAACCGAAGCAGTTTCCCCCATAGGATTGTATGTAAATACAATTAATCCGTTCCAGACCGTACAAACTGTATGTAAATATGTAAAAATATGTAAAGATTAAGCACAAATATAGTTAATTACACCATAGAATCCACAGTGTAATAGTAAACTAATGTAAAAACAATGAATAACACTGACACAAAACACCCAGGCTCCCTGATCAGCTACACGAGCTGGCTCGCTCGCCCTCTCTCTCTCTCTCTAGCAAACACACAACCACAGCCCCTCCCTCCCTACCTCCCTTGCTCGCGCAGCATTTTTTTTAAAATGAGTTTTAAGCACAGCAGAAAAAAAGGAACAACAAATCCAAGCGCTTGAAAAAACCAACTCACAAGCAAACAAAAAAGTAAGATTGCAGGAGATCACGCTATTAAACTTAAAGCCTAATCGCTGTAAACAATGTTTCTAAAATGAGTTTTAAGCACAGCAGAAAAAAAAGGAACAACAAATCCGAAGCGCTTACAAAAACCAACTCACAAGCAAACAAAAAAGTAACATTGCAGGAGATCACACGATGAAGTCCTCCATGTAAACAATTTTTTTTAATCAGTTTTAAGCACAAGGAAAAAAGAGAACATTTGAAAAAAGAGAAATGTAACATCGCACCTAATCGCGCTATGAAAAACTCCATCTGTAAACACTTTCATGAGTTTTAAGCACAAGGAAAAAAGGGAACATTTGAAAAAAGAGAAAAATAACATTGCAACAAACCGCATTATGAACTAAAAAATTAAACTTTTGAAAAATCGGTAATACAAAAACCACCAAGAAAACTAACCTTGCATGAAACGAGTTCTGGCATGAAGTGTTTTCCTTCAGGTGTTTTCTCTCTTGTGATTTCTTGGGTTTCTGGTGCTTTTAGCCGTTTAGCTGGTGGGAGTGAAAGCCTCATGCAGCCATTCCAAAAATAAAGTTCTTGTGACCCAACCCTTCGTGTTTGCCCTCCACATTACTGGCAGTCTGGCTTTGTTTACATTATGCTGCTTGAAAGCACGAGGGTTCTCAGATTGGTAAATGAGTAAACTGGTAAACAGTTTTTCCACCTCTTGTAATTTCTTTCTTTACTTCGATTTCAATTTTCTTCAAAACTTACTTCTGACCACTCTCCACTTGCTTAGAAGCCATAGATAACTGCAAAAGCACACGAAATACTGTAGAGCACAAAGAGAGTGTACGTCTTATTGAAAACAATGAACAAGGAGCGGCTTTTCTTAAATGAAAAAGCATGGCAGCTCTCTTTCTCTCTCAGGCTGCCTGTGGTGGGTGTTGTGATTCACTTGCACTACAGCCTACAGATAGGCAGGCAAACACGTGCAGCAATATCCTCCTCCCCCCCCAGCAGGCACGTGCTCGCTCGCTCTTGCTCTCTCTCTCTCAGTTCAGGAGGCAAGGGAAACTGACTTGTTCAGCAAACACGTGAAGCAATCTTCGACCCCCTAAGCAGGCACGTGCTCGCTCGCTCGCTCTCTCTCTCTCTCTCTCTCTCTCTCTCTCTCTCTCAGCTCAGCTCAGACAGGCAAGGGAAACTGGCTTGTTCGTATACCGAGTGTGTGGTTGTAAACCGAGGCAAAAGTTTGGCGAGCTTTTTGGTCTTGAACCGAGTTGTATGTGAACCGGGACGTTCATGAACCAAGGTTCCACTGTGGTGGGTTTCATTTTAGAAATTAAAGTTAAGACTTCCTGCTCAGTTACAGGATTAAAATTACTAAAGTGCTGAATACAATGTGACACAGGGTCTGCTAAGCTAGTATGTGGTTTGTACTGTGATGCTGAGATTTAGGATCTTATATTTTTAATTTTCTCTTTGAAGAAGTTCATAAAGTCTGTACTGCTAATATCTGTTGGTAATTTAGCCACTGTTCTAAACAGTACCCAAGGATTTTTATTATTGCTATCTATTATTGTAGAATAGTATTCTGAGCAAACTTTAAAGAGAGCTTTTTTATATTTTTTAACACTCTGCATCCATGCAATTTGAAAGACATGAAGCTTTGTTGTTCTCCATCTGTGCTCCAGTTTTTGACACTCTTATTTTAGAGCTCGATTGTTCTCATTAAACCAGGGAAAGTTTCTATGTGTTTTGATCACTTTTGTTTTAAAGGGAGCCACTGCATCCAGAGCATCTCTGTAGGTCACATTATAATGTGATGTTAGCTGATCTAAATGTTTTTCCACAATTACACTCAACTTACTAAAAGTATCTATAAATTTTGAAGCAGAATTACAATAAATTTTGAAGCAGAATTACAATATAGATGTCACACTGTCTTTGTTTTAATTTGTGAGTGTGTGGGCAAGGGCAGGACTAAATCAAATGTAATTAAGTAGTGATCAGAAATAACTTCATTTAATGGAGTAATATTTAAAATTTGAATTTAAACTTTGTAAGTTATAATTAAATCTAATGTGTGGTTATGATTATGAGTTGGACCTTTGACAATCTGAAAAAATTCTACTGAATTTAACAAGTAAAACATTTGCTAAAAGTGTCAGTTTCCACATCAATGTGTACATTAAAATCCCCCATCAACACTACATGGTCATACTGTAGTTTATAGCCAAATCAGATAAAAGGTTGCTAAATTCAGTCATGAACAATGAATATGGCCCTGGTGCTCCGTAGACTAGCACTATAATTGTGTTGGAATCTATTTTAATATTTAAAATGAATGCCTCAAAGGATGTAAAGTCACCTACATTTTTAGAAGTGATTTGCATTTTGTTACAATGAATTATTTCAAGGCCTCCTCCTCGACCGGAATCTCTAGACTTTTGAAGGAACAAGCATCCATGTGCTGATGCCTCAGCTAGGGAAACAGTATCAGATTTACTAAGCCAGGTTTCAGTGAGAAGACACAGATCAGGTTTTGTACTTAATATAATATCATTTACCAAAACAGCTTTACTTCCAAGAAAGCGAAATGTTCAATAAACAGCATTTAAATTACTTCTTTCTGAAGTGGTGATTTATTTTTTGTTTTAATTTGAAGTAAATTTCTATTACAGGTTCCCCTGGTGGAGGGTCTGGTTTTATCTCTTGGTCTAATTATACACCTTATTTTTTGGTTATCAAGTAATTTAAGGTTCGCATCAAGACAATGTATAAGATGTACAACAACTGGGATTATGGGTAACAGCTTCAGGACAGTAACAGGTGGGATAAACAACAGCCTGTGATTTAAGATCACGACTGCAGCCTGGATGGTGCTTTAATTAGTCAGCCAGAAAGTTTTGCTGCCATATTTTAGGATAATACATAAAATCCCCTCCTGTTAGGATGAAGACCATCTCTTTTGAAAAATCCAGGCCTTTCCCAAAAATCACCCCAATCATTCACAAAGGCTATGCTTTTATTTGCACACCAGGTTTCTATCCAGCAATGAAGGGAATGCAATCTGCATTAAATCACATCCCCTCTATATAATCTTGGTAATGGGCCAGGTACAACTAAATTTTGGCTTCTTAGACCCACGTCTTACTGTTACCTACTCGCCCTATGGCTGAATTGGTGAATTGGAAATGACTAGTCAAAACAAACTGTGATATTGTTTGACAGTTATTGCTTAAGAGCAGTCTTGTCATAAGTCCATGTGATATTGGCATGATTTTTGTTTGCAGACTGAATATCTGTACAGTGCAATGTATATGCCTAAGATACAGTTTGCATATCTTAACTGAAAAGAATCCCTTTGCTTGACTTCACAGGGACACCCCTTATTGTTTTTATGTGGCGCGATGCACTTGTTAGGCAGCTATGAAGAGTGATGTGGTGGTATGAAGTGCGGCACGTTCAGGAGTTCACGGGTTCCCTCTCCATCCTCTTATTGCTTCTAGGTGCTCTGGACTTGACAGTAACCTTTCCTCTTATTGCTACAAAGCTATAGTGATTTTCCTGGGGGGTCACCACATCCTCCATTTTTGCTTAAATGCAGTGTTATAAGGCAATGCACCATGGAGACAGCCATGATCATTGATGCAGCATGATCTGGTTGTTTATGAGGGAATCCCCCCACAACCTCACCCCCTTATTGTTTTGGCGTGTTCATGACTTCGTGGAGGCCTGTCCCTCATATTGCTTTGAAGCAATTGCAACTTCAAATGGATTCATTGCTTTATTGTGGTGTGTGACACACCAGGGAGGTGGCTATGAAGAGAGATGTGGTTCAAAGTGCAGTATGATTTGGAGCTCACTGGGGACTCTACTCCCACTTTATTGCTCATTGATTTGAAGCATCCGTGACTTCATGGGGACCCAATTGGTTCTGAACCAATTTGGTACCAGTACTGAGGTCCAAAAGTTGGTATTGATACCAAAGTCAAAATTTTAGTATCTATTGTGATAGGAAACCAGGCTGCCAACAAACCGCAAACCCCAACACGAACACCCGAGTTCAGGGTTCAAATAAAGGTTGTTTTTAATTCCCCACAATACCTTCACTGTAACACAAGCACAGATTTTCTCTCTCCACAATTCACCTCTCACCACCGCACTACCCTCATCCAGTTGATTGTTGCTGTCCATCATCCCAGTTCTGACTCACCTGGAAATGGGAGTGCGGTCCCTTTTATTAAGGACCTGGGAATACTCCCAGGGCCACTGCCCAATGGAAATACTTCCGAATCATATGGAAGTCCCATTTTTGTAGGAAGCACAGCTCCCTGCAGCACCCACTTACTGCACCTACAGACCCCAGCAGGGCTGTGCTGCCAGATTACAACTCCCTTTATTCCCTGCTGGTTCCTGAATGGGCAAGGTTGTGTTATTTGGGGAATCGGTGATTAGTGGGATTGAAACAGAGGTTTGCTCCAGAGACTGAGAATCTCACACAGTGTGTTGCCTTTCGGGTGCACAGACTTCCCTGGAAGAGAGAATAGGCTCTTCGCCAGAGTGGGAATGGATCCTGTTGTCATTGTTCATGTTGAATCAAATGACATACATACAGTTGTGGCCGAAATTATCGGCACCCCTGGAATTTTCCCAGGAAATGCACCATTTCTCCCAGAAAATTGTTGCAATTACAAATGTTTTGGTATACACATGTTTATTTCCTTTATGTGCAGTGGAACAACACAAAAAAACAGAGAAAAAAGCCAAATCTGACATCATGTCACACAGAACTCCAAAAATGGGCCAGTCAAAATAGTTTTTTTGTGTTGTTCCAATGCATATAAAGGAAATAAAAGTGTGTACCAAAGCATTTGTAATTGCAACAATTTTCTGGGAGAAATGGTGCATTTTCTGGGAAAATTCCAGGGGTGCACATAATTTCGTCCATGACTGTATGCCACAATTTTTTCTTTTATATGTTATATAAAACTATGTTGTTATTATTATTTGACCCCCCCTACAAAAATGGGGATGGATGGATATTTTTTGCCCCCCCACCCAGACAAGCCAAATGCCCACCCACACATGATGTTCTGGTCACACCTCTGTTATCGTGTTGCCATAAAAAAATTTGTTCACCTCAAGGACAAATATAGTAAGCCTCACATGCAGAATTTAATTTTGTGACTTTGTGAGTCCAATTGAATCAGTGAACATTATTGATAAAAACAAAGGCATTCTTTGTATTATATCACGCTGTACTACTTTATACAAATGCAGGAAGTTGAATACCAGGCAACAGTAGACCTGTCACCTCCATTGAGTGTTGCAAATTATTGATAGGGTGTCTTACCTTTCCTCACCATAATCAGTTTTATCACATGATGCTGATAAAACATTTGATGGACTGGTTTGATCTTATCTTTAGAGCAGGGGTTCTTAACCTTTTGATGACTCCAGACCCCCAATGGATTGTCCAATATGGTCCCATACCCCCTTTATTTGACTGTCGAAATAATCATCACCATTCTTTGTATTAGTTGCCAGTATGATTTCCAAATATGTCAACAGCTTGAATTTATTGTACTTTAGATATGGATAGCTAGGAAGAGAACATGAAATAAAATCATAAGCATTGATAACTTTATCATTTATTTACAAAAAGCAAAATTACAAAATGACAAATATGCAAACAGCTACAACTATTTTACAATATAATTTTGATTCACCTGTTTCAGATTATAAACCAATAATTTTACTTCTTACAGTTGAGTAGTACACAAAAGAAGAAAACAAACTTAAATGTGCAAGTTTTTTCAATATCTCGACCACATAGCACAGACTTTCACTAATCTAGTGAGATATTTGCTGTTGTTTATGTGCAATGAAAGCATGGAATCTGGGTACAGTTATGGACAAAGCTATTTGCATGTCATCTGACACATCAAGTCAATTTCTCCACTTTGATTTCAGATTTAATAATGTAGAGAATCCTGTTTCACAGAGAAACATAGTTGTGAAGGGAACTAAAACATTCATTGGCCTCATTGCCCAGCTTGGGTAAGCTGGGATTTGCTCACACCAAAACTGCTTGACATCAGTCCCAGCCTTTTCGAAATTAGCTTTCATTCTTGGGTCTTCTTGGAAGTCAAGGAAATTATCCTTTGCTGAATCATTATCATTCAATCTCGATATATATCAAACAAGAAAGGGATTTGTATCCAAGCGGGTTCCATGCTAAGATCATTAATATCTGGAAAGTAACCCTCAAATTTTGTACTTAGAACTTCCAAATGATTTTTGACTTCTTGAAGTATTTCTACAGCTAGTGTTTTACCATCTCCAATAAGGATATTGTGAAGGACTGGAAAATTTGCCAGGTTTACGCTTTCAACATGGCAACGCCAGATAGGCAATTTCCTTGCAAATGCAACAACTTTTCCCCTGGCTTGAACAATGTCCACATCCTTTCCCTACATTTATATGTTCAAATCATTGAGGAGACTGAAAATATCAGCCAAATATTCCAGGCGAACAATAAAATGTTCATCTTCAAAATGATAAGCTAGGGAGGATTGTTGATGCTTGAGGAATTCAAGAATTTCATTTCGAAGTTCTACTACACACGCGAAAACATGGCCACAACTCGGCCAATGTACCTCTGTGTAATGTATAAATTAATACATTAAATAAAATAAATACCAGTACCCAGAGATCGAGTCCCATACCCTCAGCATTTGGTTCCCATACCCCTAAGAAACCGCTGCTATTGAGTCTTCTGTATCGAGTGAAATTTGATTTATGAATTATTGGAATAGTCAAAATATTATATTCTATATCTTGTGCAGTAATAATCATGACTTACCATATTCTGTTCCCTCCCCCATTCCTGATTTAATACAGGCATTAGATAGGTCTATCCATTATCACCTATTTTATTTACATTTGCACTGCGTTTTTTGCCCATTGCTGCGTACAGTTCAGATCATTTTTTCCTAACCATTTTTAATAAATCTTATCATATTTCATTGTATAGTAATATATTTTTTTTTTTATATATATATAAATGGCTAAAGTACAATTAGGTGTGCCTGGTGTCTTGAATCATTTTGCCTTTTTTTGTTAAATTGTCCCATTTTTTATTTATTAGGTTTATTTAAAATTTTATATTAGGCTTTCATTTTATTAGATTTATTAGGCCAAAATGCCGCTTTATGCTTTTGAATCATTGTCCATTCTGCTGCTTTCCAGTTGCTGTTTCAGCTTCCAAAAGTTTCATATATCTAAGGGTTGGTTGGTTGGTTTTCCCATTGGCTACTACAAACTCTTATCATATATTCAGTGAGGTTAAAGTAGTCTATGCATATGTAGACTAGGTTAAATATGTCCTTTAAATCTTGTCTAGTTAATTTTAATTTCGGCTGTTCAATTATCTATCTTTTCCTACTCTTATGATACTGGCTTAAGGCCAGGTCTTTGTCAAAATTAAACACTCTCTCCAGGAATAAGGGAGAGTTTTCTGTTTCAGATGTTAAATTTTACCAGTAGACTTTTGTGAACTAATTTAAAATCTTGGTTTCCCTCCTTTTCCTGATCATGGCTGGAATTAGCGCAGTCCTTGGTGTTTCCTGTCAAAACTTTTTGATAATCATGATTTTTGATTTTTTTGTTCTTTTCCCTATAGTGTGGAGATTAGCACTTTTGGTGATGTTGATGATATCTAGGGCATCAGAATGTTCCAGGACCTGTATGTAAGATGTGGTGTCCTATTTTTTGTTTTTCATTACAGCTTTGGCATTATCTGAACTCATATGATCATCAGGTTATAGTGAATAGCCCAGTTATGCCAGAAACCTGATTTCTCAATAATCTCAATTTACATGCACAAGTAATCTTCTGAAGTTCACCTTTTGGCAACATGCTCAGATTTAATTATTCTGTGCAAAAAAGACTTAAACGTTATCATCGGCCACTGTGAATCAGAAAATAAGCATGAAGCCTGTAGTAATTGTCATGTGTTTTAGGTTTCTATTACTGGATAGCACTCAGCAAACTTGTTCCGACTTGTCCGTCTAATTGAGCCCTGCAAAAGAGACAGTACGTGTGCTTCTTGCCTTTCATTCAGTGCTGCTGAAGTAGTAACAATGCAGGTATTTTTATCTCAACAAAGTATGTATTGAGTTAGGTTACTTATTGCTTTAAAGTAGTTGGACTACATAATGCATGTTACTTTTACACATCACCCTTTTAGCCTCAAGATTGGGGTGCTGAGTTAACACTGTATGTTCAGCTCATCAACACAAATTTAGCTATTTCTAAAATACTAAGGTAGATTATTTCAGCCAGGAGAAGGAAAAAAGCAACCGCCTGAACATTTCCCTCTGCAAATGTATTTTGTGGATGCTTCTGCCTGTGGCTGCTTTAAAGCATGTGTGAAGCAAATACACGCCCAGGCTGACAGAGTGCAAACAACATGCGCAGACTACAAAATCCTAACAATAAATTATTTACAGGTTTACATAGCAATTTATTTGGATTATTCACTGAGAAATCTACATTTGATGATCAGGGTTCTCAGAGGCCAATAACCAGATTTCTCTATTCAGAATAAGGGTTTAGAAAACAAATTTCTGTGAATAATCAGGTTATTGAAGCACATGTAAACACATCAATTGTCACACCTCATTTTATAACATTGTTTAAACCTCTCTCCAGTGTCATTTAAAGGATATGTTTTTGGTATTTTTTCAAATTGAACTTTTTTCTTCACAATTATGGTATACAGTATATGAATTTGCTATTTGAAATTGTGTTCTAAAGTAAAGTGTTTTTTGTACATTTTAAAAATATCTTGTCAATTTGTACAGTTTACAATGAGGCTATTGGGTACTTTGGTGCAAAGGTGAAAGAAACAGCTTTAAATACTTACCAAATAAATCCTCTTGGAAGCGGCATTTTGATTTAAGAAAACTTGCCTTTCATGTTTATGAGGCATCCTTGCAATAATGAAAGAAAACAATAAATAATGATTTTATCACAGATGCATAATACTATTTTCTCAAAGTAATGATACAAAGCTCATTTCTCTGCTTTCTCTGCAATAAAAGCGCTATGTCTTGCCATCCATGATCCCGAAAAAAAAATGTCTTTTTTTTTAAATACCTGATGAATCACGCTTGCTAGCATTGTGGTAATAAAAGAAATTAACACAATGTTTTTGAGTGAGTAAATTCACTGACCCTGGTGCCAGTCAATACCTAAGTACATGGCATGAATATGCAAACACCATATAGAACATGGCACTGTGAGGCAGAATTGTCGGTCCACTCTGACTATGTTAACAAAAAAATCCGCACTGCATTTACTAAACTTCAGTTTGGTTAAACATAGGTGATTCGGCATTACTAAATTAGCCGTATTATTTGTGTATATGCATGATCTCCCTGTGAAAGACTGGCGACCTGTCCTTTGATTGTTCCTGCTAGTTTCTGATGCTTACTGGGATTGGCTTCTGCTACGCCTACTATCCATTATAATAATTATTGTGCCTCTAGTGGAAAAATACATAAACAGATTAATAGATTGCAGATACATAGGACAACAGTAATGATGGTAATGTAGGTAATATTGTTATTAGAACATTATTATTATTATTACCCAGGAGTTGTTCCTGTCTTGTGCCCTGTGTTTGGTGCATTGTGAACTTTCCCTAGATAAGCGGGTCAGGAGGTTGAATAGATAACTTGATTATTATTATTATTATTATTTTTCCCTGTAGTGGTATAGCATATATACAAAAAGATACATGGATATAAGATACTGAGGACAGCAATGATACTAATTATTATTAGAAAGCACAGTGGCAATGCAACTGTCTCACAATGAAGGAGAATGAGGTTCACCTCATGGATGTTCCCTGTATGGAGTTTGCATGTTCACCTCCTGTGCTTTGGTTTCCTTCCACAATTCCTAGTTCAAACTCATGCAGAGTAGATGGATTGGCTTTGCTAAAGTGCCTCATATTTTGTGTCTGTGTGTTCCTGCCTTGTATCCAATCTGATGATTGGGATAGGCTCCAGGTATACCCCAGTCATGCCCTAGATAAGCAGAGTGGATGCTTATGACATCTGTTTGGTTCCTGTCATTTGATAACATATCAAGTTCAGTGCTTAAAGTGCAAAGAAGTAAATTGTAGCTGCTCTCTACTTTTGTATACTGCTTGGTCCTTCTCATGATGCATTTTAAATTTTATGCAATTTCTTAATCAAGTTTCCCCCTTGGAGTTTTGAGTTTTGTTCAAAGAACAGGGCTTTAGATGGGAGTGTGGGGGTTGATGGTGTAGGACTAGTTGCATCTAGCAGCTAAAGCATGATGTTCTGGTATGCAACAATTAACACTAGAATTATCAGAGCCAATGAAAAAACTTGTAAATCCGGGCCACCTTAAATCCCTTCGCACCTGTCCGTCAGCGTCTCTTGTCTTCTAAATGTCTCGATAAGCCCAAGCAGCCTGCTATACCACCCCACACCAACCCTCAAACCCCCCACCCACCACCTCCGCCTCAGAACGGGCAAAATGTTCTCCCAGTTCCTACATTGATTGATTATCTGGGAGTGAGCTACTCAGAATTGTAAGGGGAAATAATTTGATGTGTGTTTTGTGTCTCCAACAATCTATGTAAACACATTGTTAAAACAGAAACTTTTTCAATTTTTTGTAATAAATAACAAAATGTAGGCTAAACATGAAGTGTATGTGTGAAAGCTGATGGCCAATATCAAATAAACACTTTCATAAAAGGTGCAAGTACAGTATGGCAGCTTTCGTGGTGCTGTGGTTAGAACTGCCGACTTATAATCCAGAGGTCGTGAGTTTGAAACCAGCTCCTCCGCAAATTTACCGTTTTGTTAATATTATACAATAAAAACATACATTTGATTTGTGTCTGTAACAGCCACTGTAAATTTATAGCACTTGTAAAAGGTGGGTTTTTTTTTCACTTTTAATCTCTCAGTCATGATCACGATACAACAACCACCCCCTGCCCCAGATCTGACACAGTTACTTTGTATCTGAAACTGGGAATAACTGTAGAAGTGAGTGGTGTTTTGAGACAATGGAACTGGAAATTCTCTGATCTGGAGGGATAAAAGCTACCTTCTTTGTATCTCACCATCACTTTAATTTTTTTATTCAGTTTTATTGAGTATTCCTGCTCACGCTGAATTAGTATGCCCCTTATGGTCCTTGATGTCAAAACCGCACTGACAAAAAACAGAGACATAGGTATATATGATATTTGGAATAACTCATTTTATGACCTGTATAGTATATTTCGGAAACATTGTGGCACTGATGCAACTTTATTCATTTTATTCACATTCATTCGCACACGTTCTTGTGCTTGTAATCAGTGACCTTGTTTTTTTTTAATCTTGCCAGTATCTTGCCAAAAGTGTGCATGGGGTGTTTATTTTGTACTTTTTGGACATGCAGAGGAAAGAATAGTACAGAGAGGTCAGTTCCGGGCCATATGCAATCATCAGATTCAAATGTTAACAGTTCCCACATACCAAAGGACCGTCCTTTCTACATTTATGACATGTGTACCTGTTGCAATATACATACTTCTCTCTGTGCTGTGGTTACTATTACACTGAAGGGGCTGGGGAAGTAGTGGTCTTGTAACAGAAGCTTGTCTATGTTGCATCCTCTTTTGCTTTATCCATCGCCTTTTCTTGTAAGAAGCGACGACAGAGTTCCTCTGCAAGGTGAGCAAAGAACACTCTACTTTTCTCAGTGTCCCCGTACATGCCTTGTGCAGTACATGTGCGATGATCACCGCCAAGTCAAGTGTTTAATAGCACAAACAACGGCCACCTGCGTGTTCCTGCTTGCACTGAATAAGCTCACGCCTTCTGGTGCACAATGTCAACACAGCACCAGGAAAAAAGAAAGAGAGAAATATATGTGACATTTTGAAGAAATCATTTTATGATCTGAATAGTACCAATCACAAAACATCATCACACTAATGCAATATTATTTGAAAACGAACAGCATCAGATCGGGTGTGAATTTGTGCTGGCACCGTTAGTTAGAGTCAGATCAGAAGGCAGGGGGTGGCGAGGTAGAGCGTGAACATGACTGAGAGATTAAAATTGAAAAAAGCTAACTTTTAGAAATGCCATACATTTACAGCTGATCTGACGCTGTTTGTTTTCAAATAATATTGCATTAGTGCGATGATGTTTTCTGATTGGTACTATTCGTCATAAAATTATTTCTTCAGAATGTCACATATATTGTCTCTTTCTTTCAGGTGTGTAATAGTAGGAAAAAGTGAAGCAAAATGACACATTTTATTGGCTAACTGAAAAGATTACTATATGCAAGCTTTCGAGGCAGCTCAGGCCCCTTCTTCAGGCAAGATGAAATAGAAACCACAGAATAGAGAGAAGTGTGTACATTGCAACAGGTACACATGTCTTAAATGTAGAAAGGACGCTCCTTTGGTGTGTGTGAACTGTTAACATTTGAATCTGATGATTGCATAAAGTGCTGAACTGACCTCTCTGTACTATTCTTTCTTCTGCATGTCCTGGAGTACAAAAGAAACACCACCATACAGAAACATGTGGAGACTAGCAAGATTGGGGGGAAAACAAAAAAACATGCAGTCACTGATTACAACTGCAAGATGTTATGCGAATGAATATAATAATATGAATAATGTTGCGTCAGTGCCACAATGTTTTCCAAAATGTACTATTCAGGTCATAAAATGAATAATTCCAAATATCATATATACCTATGTCTCTGTGTTTTGTTTTGTTTTTTTTTTTTTTTTGGTCAGTGTGGCTTTGACATCATGGACCATAAGGTGCATACTAAGTCAGCATGAGCAGGAATAGTCAATAAAACTGAATAAAAAAAACTCAAGTGACGGTGAGATACGAAGAAAGCAGATTCACCAGCGTTTGTGTGCCAGCTTTTATCCATCCAGATCAGAGAATGTCAAGTTCCATTGTCTGAAAACACCACTCACATCTACAGTTATTCCAAGTTTCAAATAAAAACTAACAGCGCCGGATCCCTGGGGTGGCGGTAGTATGTATCGTGATCGTGACTGAGAGATTAAAAGTGAAAAAAAAGCTACATTTTACATGTCCTATAAATGTACACCGGCTGTTACAGACACAAGTCAAATGTATGTGTTTACTGTATTATATTAACAATAAGAGCAGCTAACTACTAAAAACGGTAAATATAGGAGGCAGTCAGGATCAAACCAGGGACTCTTGATTACAAGTCAGCAATTCTTAACGCTTCGCCACGAAAGCTGTTGTTTCATCCTTGATCCTTTTGTGAAAGTGTTTATTTGATCTTTGGACTTCAGGCCTCACATATCATATAGTTTATGCCTACATTTTTTCACTTATTACTAAATTATGAAAAACGTTTCTGTTAACAATGTGTTTACACAGATTATTGTAGAAACAGAACACACATGAAATGCATGTGTTCCAAATAATGATCTATTACTTCCACTCTAAAACTCCAGCACTTCACTCCAAGATAATCAAGGTATGAGCTGGGAGAAATTTGTGCACGTTCTGCGGCGGTGGGGGGATGGAATAGTAAGCTGCTTGTCTTGACTGGAACATTTACAGGACAAAAGATGCTGACAGAGAGGTGCGAAGGGATTTAAGATGAGACGGATTTATGAGTCTTTTCATAGGCTTTGGTAATTCTAGTGTTAACAGCAGGTACTCCACCTCTGAAATAGAAAAGTGCAATTTCAATGCACTGATACGTATCATCCCATTTTAAGTCCTGGTTATGTACTTGCTCAATATTCTCTTTCAGTGAAGCACACGCATACTTTAAAAATATAGAGACAGCAGGCAGTAACTTTATAAAGTAAAAAATTTACACCTAGTGAAAGAATGTTAGCAATCAAAATACTTTTTTCAGTTGTTATTGTCTGCTTGTCTGCAGAAGTGAAACAGAAATTTGCATCTGAGCATGAACATTCAAAGTAAATAACAGCATGTGGCAATGACTTTCCAGGTGAATCTATCCCCCTGGCCCTGCGGGGTACCTCATTGCCACAGAAGAATACAAACTAAGCAAAGTGTGACGACAGCGGGTCGTATTTTAAAATGGCTGAAACTCACAAAAGTGTTTTTCATTTGGGATAGCCTGCTTTGCAATATGTGTGTAATCTCAAGACCCAGATCAAAACTCATAACAGTTTTGGCTAAAAAAAATTGACATTTTTAAGTTTTAAAGCTTTTCTTTATAATGAAACCCCAGTATCCATGAACACCATTATAAAAAAGCAGAAGAGTAGGTTAGTTATTATAAAAAAATTATAAATATGCTTAACTTTTGAATACAGTTTCATGTGGGTGATTGAGTTTGAGTCATGAATTTGGAAAAATAACTTCAATTTGAAAAATAAACAAACTTGTCTAATATCCTTAAGCCTGTAGATAATAGAGGTTTTGGTTGAAAAGATATGGCAGGAGGCTATAGCCCTGCTCATGTGAAATTTAAATATAACCCCAATTCCAAAAAAGTTGGGATACTGTGTAAAATGTAAACAAAAATAGAATGCAATGAATTGCAAATCTCATAAGCTCAAATTTTATTCACAATAGAACATATCAAATGTTTAAACTGAGAAAATGTGCCATTTTAAGAAAAGAATAAGGTCATTTTGAATTTGATGGCAGCAACATGTTTTAAAAAAGTTGGGACAGAGCCATGTTTACCACTGTGTAGCATCCCCTCTGTTTTTAACAACAGTCTGTACACGTCTGGGAACTGAGGACATCAGTTGATGGACTTTAGGGAAAGGAATGTTGTCCCATTTTTGTCTGGTATAGTATTCTAGCTGCTCATCAGTCCAGGGTCATTTTTGTCATATTTTCCATTTGATAATGCGCCAAATATTTCAATTGGTGAAAGGTCTGGACTGCAGGCAGACCAGTTCAACATCTGGACTCTTTCACTATAATGCCATGCTGTTGTATTAGCTACATTATGCAGTTTAGCATTGACTTGCTGAAATATGCAAGGCTTTTCCTGAAAAAGATGTTGCCTGGATGGGAGCATATGGTGCTGTAAAACCTGTATATACCTTTCAGGATTGATGGTGCCTTTCCAGATGCCTATTCCATAGGCACTAATGCACTCCCATACTATGAGAGATGCAGGCTTTGAACTGAGTGGTGATAATAACAAGCTGCATGGTCCCTATCCTATTTAGAACAGATGACATCCATGTTTTCCAAAAAGAATTTCAAGTTTCAATTTGTCTGACCACATAACCGTTTACCACTTTGCCTCAGTCCATTTTAAATGGACTTTGGCCCAGAGAAGATGGAACAATTTCTGGATCATGTTCACAAATGGTTTCTCCTTTGCATGCCAGAGCTTTAACCTGCATTTATGGATGGCACAGCAAACTGTTTCTGGAAGTGTTCCTGCGCCCATGCAGTGATTTCCATGACAGAATCATGCCTGTTTTTAATGTAGTGCCACCTGAGGGCCCAATGATCACAGGCATCCGGTGTTGATTTTTGGCCCAGTCTTGTGCACACAGAGATTTCTCTAGGTTCTCTGAATCTTTTGATGATATTATTTATTGTAGATGATGAGATATTCAAAGTCTTCACAATTTTACATTGAGCAACATTATTTTGAAATTGTTCCACAATTTGTCAACACAGTTTTTTACAGATTGGTGAACCTCTTTCCATCTTTACTTGTGAGAGACTCTGCCTCTCTAAGATGCTCTGTTTATACCCAATCATGTCACTGACCTGTTACAATTAACCTAATCAGTTGCAAGATATTGTTCCAGCTGTTTCTTTTTAGTACCACTTACTTTTCCAGCATTTTTGTTGTCCCCATCCCAACTTTATGAGACATGTTGCTGCCATCAAATTCAAAACAAGCTAAAAGTTTTCCTAAAATAGTAAAATGTCTCACTTCCAACATTTGATATGTTTTCTATGTTCTGTTGTAAATTAAATATGGATTTATAAGGTTTGCTGTTCATTGCATTGTTTTTATTTACATTTTACACTGTGTCCCAACTTTATTGGAATTGGGGTTGTATTTGGGATGGAAATGTTTAATAATTTTGTATTCCAATATCAAAATGTGTTATTCAAAGGACATCCATCCATTTATTAACGTTTTCTTTGGCTTTCCTTTTACAAAAATAGACTTCAAGTTCGCTAGTATCACTCCCCTTTACGCCAGAAGAAGAGTAGTGACCTGTTTTTGAAAGGAAAACGTTTGTTTACACTCGTACCACCTTTTCTACTTACTTGCATGCTTGCCCACTAAGTGTGTATGGGCTTTTTTGTGATGGGCATTATAATACTTTTTTGGTAAGCCCGTGGGTTTTGTTTTTTATTTAGTAAGCTTCATTTCAGTGTTTTTCTATTATATCTAAATGAAACAAATAACTAAATAACTACATGTACCTAATATTCAGTTTAGTTCAGCTGGGTTCATTTTTGCATAATGTTCTTTACATGACTGCTCAGGGCACCTTCACAAATTTTCGACTACAATGAAATAATTGTAAATTTCTAAACCTTACAAAATTTACATACAATGAACATATGATAAAACAGAGCAATTTCAATTGGATCACATATGAATCAAATCATTACATTAGAAAGGTTAGTTATAAAAATTACATAACCAGTTGACAGTGGAGGATAGGAAAAGAAAGACTCCAGTTGCATTCCTGAATAAAATGACTAAATTACTTTAAAGCGGGGTCAGTTGAATTCTATTGTTTTTTTTAAACACAATACAGTAACAAATGAAAGTGTCGACTGGCAGGTTGTGTCACATGTCAGTTTATTTTCCATCATTGAATATTAAGTTTGCCACAATATCAAAATTTCAAAACTCCAGTATGATAACAAGAAAAGTATTAAAATTCTGTACTGTTTTCGTTACCCAATACAGTACTTTATATAACTCAATAAAAATGTATTCAAATAAATCGGAATTTTGTATCTAATAAAATTGTAACATTGTTGAAAACAAATGGAAATTTTATTAGTTAATTTCAGACACTTATAGTAGTGTAGTCTTTCGTAAGAATAAAGTTCTGTAAACAATAATCAATCAATCAATCAATCAACATTTATTTATATAGCACATATTCATACAAAAAAAAATTTAGCTCAAAGTGCTTTACAAAATGAATAGAAAAATAGAAGACACAAATAAAAAATAAACATAAGTCAACATTAATTAACATAGAATAAGAGTAAGGTCCGATGGCCAGGGTGGACAGAAAAAACAAAAAAAAAAAACTCCAAAGGCTAATAAGGGTTTAAATTGGGTCATCAGTTTTTTACATTGATGAAAACAAATATGCCCTGCAGTTGGCTGGCACCCTGCCCGGGTTTTGTTTCATGCCTTGCGCCCTGTGTTGCCTGAGATTGGCTCCAGCAGACCCCTGTGACCCTGTAGTTAGGATATAGCGGGTTGGATAATGGTTGGATGGATGAAAACAAATATTGTTACTGAGGTAGTACAATGTTACAATTGTCATTTAATATTATTTAAATAAATACTGCAGTCTTTTCTAATACATATATACGAGTATTAAAACACATTAAATAAACATTCAAGTAAAAAGAATATTTAATATAGTCTTTTGCAAACAGTTGTTCAGAAAAGCAACATAGAAACTGACCCCTAACCCACTTAAAGTTTTTGCATAAGTGCAAACAGTGCACATTGCATTTTTGTGTAAACAAACACTATGTGCTTTTGGTGGGCTGCAAATAACAACAACATTTATTTATATAGCACATTTTCATACAAAAAATGTAGCTCAAAGTGCTTTACATAATGAAGTATAGAAAAATAAAAGACACAGTAAGAAAAGAAAATAAGTCAACATTAATTAACATAGAATAAGAGTAAGGTCCGATGGCCAGGGAGGACAGAAAAAAAAAAAAACGGCTGGAGAAAAAAATAAAATCTGCAGGGATTCCAGACCATGAGACCGCCCAGTCCCCTCTGGACATTCTAGCTCACATAAATGAAACAGTCCTCTTTGTATTTAGGGCTCTCACGGAAGGACTTGATGATGAAGGTCATGTAGACTTCTGGCTTTTAGTCTATTAATGTTGGAGCATCATGATGCTTTGAGTAGGTGGTGGTAATGCAGGCCGCCACCACAAAGAAACCAGAAAAAGAAACAGAAAAGAGAGTAGAGGTTAGTACGGATTTTAGAGCCACCATGCATAGTTATTATAATGAAATGAACTCTAATGTACTAAGTACATACTCTGGAGCACAGCTGAAGCATAAACACTATTATGATTAGCCCCACTGTTTATGCAGTTGAGCATTGAAAAGTTACAGCACCATACATTGTATAGTAAAAGTGAAGAAATATATTTTTAAAATTGAACATAATAAAATAAAAGAAACTAATGCACTGCAGCAGCATACTGAATGAACAGGACAAAATAAGTGACTTGTAGGAAAAATATTTAGAGACCCCATCTTGATTTGTAAACATTTAACTGGCCTCAAATTTTTTTTTTAACCGGTGGAAATAAAATAAACATTGGGGACCTGCTTCAAATGCAACCGTTTACTGATGATGCTGTTTAAAGTTGCTGTAAATTAGAAATCAGATACCTCTCAAATTTTCTTTTATTGACTCGCTTGCATATCTTGCATATGGGTTTGCATATTGTTCCATCCCTATTTGCCAAAAAGCCAAAGCATTTCAATGTACCAGTCCAACTGCCTTCTTTGTCAGTTAAGCATGCTGGTGAAGTCTCCAATGCTGCTGAAATTGCCATTTTCTTTACACTTGTAAGTGGATGGAAACGTGGCTTCAATTCAAGTTGCAGCAAACTGGAAGTGCAATTGTAATGTAGGCTGTAAAATCAATACCATGAAAAATGAGTAATTTTTAAATGTTAAAATCGATATTTCCTACTTTCAGTGTGCCCACCACCTGCAGGAGGATCCATAAAGGTTCAGTGCTTCAATAGCTTGGGCGGCAATGTGACGATGTGGGTTTGGCTCCACACTCCCATCGCTGTTCAGGAGCCCTTCAACCCAACACCATCGATAATGTCACCAAGATGAGCTAGACAGTAGAGGCAACAGCATAGCAAGGGGATGGTACAAATGTGCAAAGTGCTTTTATTAAAAACAGTCAACAAATCAAAAATAAAGTGTTCAATTAAATAGTGCCGTGCAGTTCAAAATTCTTCAATAAATAATCCATAAGAAAAACGTGGAGGTTAAAATCTATAAATATAAAACAAAGACAATCCTTAAAACCAGAGGTTAAAACGTTGACCAGGAAGCAGTCTTTAAAATCAATAACAAGTCCGGTGTCTCCTTTTAACTGGTGACTCCCCTGCTTCTCCCTGTCCAGGCTTCGCAACAGGGGAGCCACTCTACCTGCAGCTGACCTTCTCTCCACTACTGATCTGGTGGTGTCCCGATCCCTGGCTTCGGTTCCGCACCCTCCAGACCGAGACTGGGCTTCCCTGACAACCAGGACGCTCACGCCAGAGAGTTTACCGCCCAAGCCTCCTGACTCCTGCAGCCTTCTCGGCCTTACACGGCCAGCCATCCCTCTTCCTGTCATTTCTGATCTTCAAAACATGCTCAGCGGGAGCGACCACTAACTAAAGCCCAGCTGCCTGTGAGCCTAACTCTCGCTCACTCGCCCACTCGCTCGCTCTCCTGCGCCGACTTGTGCGCACACTTCCTGCTTCCTGCAACCTCTGTCCTTTCTTTTTCTTTCCATTTTGTTCTCTCTCATCTCTGCCAACCAACTTGTGCTTCTTTTATATTGCGAGGGGCCATAGCAGCTGCAGCACATTAGCCACGGGCCCTCACCTGTACACTAGGTGAGAAACGCCCACACCGCAGATCGCCCCGTAGCTTGCTATGGCCACCACGCCTCCTCACTAAGCCGCAGCGAGTGCGGTGATTATTTAAAAAACGTCCTTTGCTAAGCGAGCTGTGGACCCATAACACCACAGGCAGTTGAGTGAAAGAGCCTTTGCAGACCAATCACCGGCTACTAAAACTGACTGTAAAGTCATGGAATGTGATCTCTCTGGTGGGAACTTGAGTTAGTACAATAGGTAGAGAGCTACTGTCTAAATATAGTCATGCTCACTGCTACACACAGCACGGACTCTGTAGCCAAACTACTGGAGAGGGTCTGGATTCTTTCCCACTGTAGAGTTGCCTACAGTGAGAGGCACCATGCAGTTGTGAGCTAACTTATAGTCCCTGTGTGTACGTTGGACTTTACCCCAGTGGACTAGAGGGTTGCCTTCCTGTGACTGTGAGTCAGGGAATAGCTCTGGCCATTGTCTGTACTTATGTGCTAACAATTGGGGCAGTGTATTGTGCCTTCTTGGAGACTTTATGGAGAGTGCTGAAAGGTGCTCCTATGGGGACTCTATTTTTCTATTGGGGGACTTAAACACTCAAATGAGTTCCTGTCTTTTGATTACATGCTAAGTGAAGTGCTTGAAGTAGAAAGAAGTAATTGCAGCTACTCTCTCTTTTTGTAGACTGCTTTATCCTGTACGGGGTTCCAGGGTTCCTTCCTAGACCAGGGTAATGGTCCCCATTTTTAAAAAGGAGAACCAGATGGTTTTTCCCAACTATCAAAGATCATTCTCCTCAGCCTCCCTGGGAAAGTTTATGCCAGTGTTCTGGAAAGTAGGATTTGACTGTTGGATGAGCCTCAAATTCAGGAGGAGCAAGGCATATAAATTATCCCGGGCATGGAACACTGGACCAGCTTTTTACCCTCCCTGGCATGGATTCTGGATGTTTCATGGGAGTATGCTTAACCAGTCTGTATGTGTTTTGTTGAATCAGAAAAGGCATATGACTGTGTCCCCCGGGGTGTCCAGTGGGGGGTTGCTTTGGGAGTATGGGTGACCAAGCCAGCAATTATGGGCTATTCATCCTCAGTACAACCTTAGCAAAAGCTTAGTTCACATGTCTGGAAGTAAGTCAGTCTAGTTCCCAGTGAATGTGGGACTTTGAGAGGACTGCCCTTTATCACTGATACTGTTCATAATGTTTCTGCATAGAATTTCTAGGTGCAGCAAAGGAGTGTAGGGGATACAGTTCAGTGGCCTCAGGAATACATGTTTGCTTTATGCAGATGGCATGGTGTTGTCCAGTTTGCTTCATTGTGTGGTGAACTTAGACATGCACTGGGGTGGTTTGCAGCCTAATGTAAAGTGCCCCGAATGATGATCAGCACCTCCAAGTCTGTGGTCATGGTTCTCTGCCGGAAAAGGGTGGGTTGATCTCTCCAGGTTGGGGATGACCTGCTGCCTGTGGAGGTGTTTTGGCCATATCCAACTGGAAGGAGACCTCAGGGCAGACTCAGAACACGCTGAATGGATTATATCTTTCAGCTCCCCTGGGGGTGCTTCGATGTCCCCCAAGAGGAGTTGGCACTGAAAAGGGATATCTGGGCATCTTTGCTTAAACTGTTGCTCCTACAATCCAGACCCAGATAAGCAGCAGAAAATGGCTGGATGGAAAGAAAATCAATACTTAATCGATATTTTGATACTTTTGACAACTCCATATGAAGTCATCAAGAAAAGTAAATCTGTGCCTATGTTGTAGCATTTTTTTGGATCACTATGTCTTTTATCACCTAGTATAGTTCATTTTTGCTGTATCTTTCTCAATTATTGTGAACACTTTGGGGTAAAAGATCTATCTATCTATCTAAAAAGTGTGCAGTTATACATACACATGTAAGTAACAGCCTGCTTTAGAAACTTTGGCTCAGTTTTTATACTTGGTAGTATCATGTAGTTTTCTGTCTAAATTGTATCAATAAAAATGTCCCTCAAGTGCTTTCACAGTGCCCTGGAAGAGTAACCTGGAGACCAAAACTGTATGTGGTACTCCAGGTCATGCCCCACCACTATGTTTTAATCCTTAAGCATAACCTCCTTTGAATTGTACTCTAAACATTATGTTATCTACACTTTCTGTTAGCCACCTTGAGAGCTTCTATGCACTGTCTGAATGTAAAAAATAATAAGTCCACTATGACTCACTCCTAGGGCCTTCTCATAAATACTTTCACGTTTAAGACCTCCCACATATGCAGTCAATTGTAGCTCCCCATTTAAATTTTCATCTGTTTATTATGTGTTCTGTAATGATGGTCTTCAGCCTAACCAAAAGATTTTAAACATCAATTGTGCAGTGTAATTATTCAAAAATATTTAATAATGGCAGTTTCTAAATTTAAAACAAAATTTGGATAATAACTAGTTTGTATTGCATGTAAATTCAGTATAATCTGGCATATATTGCACTGCATTGTGTGTTTTAATGCCATTGACATTTGTGACAGTTTACTGAGCTTATTTCGAAATTAAACCTCAAAAGCACACTACATTTAGATTTCTAAATAACTATTCCTTGACTTTTTCTCCTGTAGTTACTTAACAGAGCAATATGATCTTGGCTTCTCATTTTTTATGCTCTGTAGCTTCAGATCCTGCACTGTTACTACTAGACTCTTGAGTTTGTTTTTCCCTAAAAAAGTCTCTGTCACTATCTCTCCACTCTTCTCCAAAATTCAAGCCCTCTTCAACACTGTTAGACACCTGCTTTTAAATCCAATCCTGTAATGCTACAGAGACACCAAATTTTATTGCCCCTTAGCAGCCTTTAAAAGTGAAAGTTTTTAAAGCAGCTTCCAAATAGCCCACTTTAAGTGCACTGTGCCAATGTTCCATGGTAGTGTTACTCTGTTATTGCCTACCTGCTGGGGGAATTATTCTAGCCTCCTGATAATCATCTGCTAATGATTCTAAACCAGATATTGTGGTCAAAAATGTAACATGATTTGTGAGGTAGCAGTGGTAATCCCTATACCACCATGCCTCCCTGAGATAGCATTTAAAGAATTAAATATAATAACAGTAAAATTTTTGCAGACAACGTCAAATGGCATGCTTAAGTTCACTGAGACTTGCATTTACTCTCCTCTCTCAAAATGAAAGGATTTTTTTTAAATACCTTGATACTTGAAACTGCACAGCACTCTTACGTAATACTAATAAAGGGGTAGGCACAGTGCCACACACAGTTCACATATAAGTCCTTACAAAAAGACATTTTATTTAAAAGAATACACCAACATATTTCTGTTCTCCTGCATGCACATTTTTTTTAAATATATTCAAAAGTTTTCCACTTATTTTTAGTTTATTACTAGGATCGGTGTTACATACCATTTGAGGGGCTGTCATACCCAACATTGGCTGCTACAGCTGTGTGAAGACATGCTGACTTTGTAAAGCATCATGGAGTGCTGAGGAAAAAAAGCTTATTTAAGCCAGCTGCTTGGCAGATTTCCTGGAAAATATTCAGGTGAAAGTCACTGACGAACAACGTATTCGCTGTGAAAAACACTTTAGTGAATTTTGCTTATCTATGCTGCTAATGAATAATTATGTAAATTGTGTAAATTATATATAAGGTCCAAATTCACAATTTTAGATGCCCCTTAGCAGAATATTTTTTTTTTTGGTGCTGCTTTCGAGACATGGAAAGTTATTGTGTTGTACAATAGATTCATAGAATTTAAATATTTCCCCATTAAGGATGTGTTTGTTTTTTCTTTCCATTGCCTTTATGATGAGAAATAAGAAAATAACAAATGCTTACACAAGAAGATGAAGACCAAGTAGCTTGCTATTTCATATTCACTCAGTGTTCAAAGCATATAGTTAGGTCCATAAGCATTTGGACGGTGAAACAGTTTTCGTAATTTTGGCTGTGATTACTTTGCCCATCTCTCGGTGGACTCTGCAATAAGCACTCCCTTTTCTTCCCTCTCCTGTTGATGCCTACTGTCCTGCTCATATGTCTCTGCCACATTCTGGGCTATCTTCCACTCTGTACTACTCATTGGGAATTGTGCTGTGTTGAAGTGCTTAGCTTAAGAAGAAAGAACATCGCTTTTGAATAAGTATAAGGCTCTCCTGTGTTTCTTCTCTGCATCGCTGCTATCTGCAAAAAAAAAAATCGTTCCTTTAAAACTTAGTTACATCCTCTGAAAGAAATGCTTGCTGACACTTCTCTACCTTCAAGTCTTGCAGGTCATGCTGCTCCAAAACCATCATCCTTCTCTCCTAATGATTTGTTTCCTTCCTTATTTCCAAAGCAACTAACATCCAAACACAGTTCATGACTACATCCCCTACTTACCTTTGTATCATTATCTTTCTCCTTTCTCTCCTGCTAATGATTCTGACATTTCTCAGCTGCTGTTAAACCACAGACCCACCTGTGCACTGGACTTTATTTCTTCATTTTTTTCCTCAGTCCATGTCTTCTTCCCTGATCCCTTATGTCTCTTCGCTTATTAATGCCTCACTGACCTTGAGTATTCTCCCTACTGATTTCAGGAGGTCTCATAAGATTCCCTGTTCTAAAGAAACCCCCTCTCAATCCATCTGCCATCAAGAATTACCATATTGCCTCCCTTCTGACGTTCTTTTCCATTAATGTAAAACAGTGTTTCTCATCATTTTTGATGTTGCGATCCAGTTTTTTCCAATGTAAGTGTGTTCGTGACGCACCTTGATGAATTGAGAGTGATCATCTGAATGTTTACTCTGAAGGAACTCCCTTGGTGAATTGAGCTTTAACGGTAAAGCTCCCAATTGGTGAATCAAGAGGAAACAATTGGTGAATAAGGTGCAATCGTCAATGCAATGCAGTGTGGTTTCCCCAGCCACACTCTCCGTGTGATTGCAGCCCAAAACCTAAACGAGCACATAATCCACAAACATCTCTATAACAACAGTATGCTAGATCCCTGTCAATTTGCATTCTTTAAAGTTCATTCTATCGATACTGCACTGCTTAATACCTCTAATGCTCTTAAGTCAACTCAAAAACTATACTGAGCATCATAGAATATTGGTGCACGGTAATGGTGTGAAAAAAATGTTTTTTACAGATTGTTAAATAAGACTCATAATATTTATTTTTAAGATAATCAGCTTTTAAGTGAATAAACTGAGAAATATAAGATTGTATTTAAAACAAGAATTTGACAATACTCTTTTGGACAGATAGGTTTACAATGACTCATATAGGAATGACAGTGTCTTTCAAGAGGCAATGAATTATGGGAAGGTTTCAGTAAAATGGAAGAACACTGGGAGGTATGCAAATATTAAAGCAAATACTGAAAAGAGTGTGTTTGTTTTATCTTTGTAAATGTTTAAGCTCAGTGTGTGTTTGTGCATCGTAGAAGATGTAAAATAGGGGCTTGGAACTTTGTATTAAACATGTTTCCTATAGTTAGCTAAAACTAACTTAACTGAAAGTAACCATACTATATATACAAATTTATCAGTTGTCCAATGTCAGAAGATACAAAGCTTTTGCTAAGACCGACAGAGAGAGATGAGAAGGGAGATGTTTGGTATGAGAGAGGGCATAGAAGGTTTGCAAGGGGAGTCATTATGTAGATGCAACAAAACCTCATGGTCTCAGGGAACAAAAAAATATTGCCACCTTCAAAATGAAAATGTGCCCTAACAGAGACAAGTATTAAAAGGAATAAAGCTTCTCAGTGGCATGCACTTTTAAAGAGCACCTCATTTTAAATTAGTACCTGGCCACTGGTATGCTTACTCTCTCTTGACTGTAAAAACCTTTTTAAACATCTTTTGGATTTTTTTGTGTGTCTGGTGATCAATTTTTTTTTAAATCTATAATTTTAAATAATTTATTAGTTATATTGCTATCTTATTTTATTCAAAATCTCTGAATCAGATTTATTTTGATAATGTTATACCAATTTACATGTATTAAAAGACCATAAAATCCTTAAGTTTTCCGTTTTGGCCTAAAGTAACTCAGAAACCATACCTTAAGTCATAATACATTGTTTTGTCTATCAAAGACAGCTCTGTATCCAGCTGAAAATTGTGCAATAAATCTTTGCTTCTTGACATTTTATAACAGGCCTTTTGTGACCCACCTTGTAAAAAAGTTGTTTTTTTTTTTAATTTTGTGTAAAATATTAGGTGCTCCACCATAATCAGATACCTTTGTTTCTGCCTTATAAAACTCTAGAATATCTGTAAAGCTCATAATGCTTTTTAAAAATCTTTAGGCTGCTTAGCAATGATTCATACTGTCAACTACATAAATGGTTCTTAACTCTTTGTTTGAGGTTGGAGTTTTACTTTGCCATTATGTAAAGTTTGAACATGAAGGTAACATTTATATAATTATAAAGAAAATGAGGAAAACACAATTTAATTATGAGGAAATGAAGGTGCACTAAGAAAGTGCTGGCTTGGATAAAGCAACAAGTTTACTGCCACATTTGGTTATAACATAAACAGCCTAGTTGATTTTTTTTAAGTGAGAATGCAGTGGGAGAGGGAAACAGTGGAGAGGTAAATGCAGGTAGTCTGGGGTCGTTTATTGTTCCAAGTTGGCATAGGAGAAAGACAAATGTGGGAATTTTTTTTATAAACCTTTCCTGTGATTCTGTAAGCTTAGTCCCAGTTGGCACATGTGAATCATTACACCTACCACATGTTGTAACTGCAATAGTTTTTAGGATATTTGAATAGGCTTAATTTAAAGATATTTAACATCATATAACTTTAAACTTCAAAATTATTTGGTAGTTAACTATTTGAAGCTTTTTTTAAGTGAATTATAATTTTAACTGTAAATTACTAATGAAAAACTTTACGTTTTTTTTAGATTTTCATTAAAGAAATTAGGGGGCTTCGCCCCATGTTCGATACGCAGTAGCCTCTTTGCGTTTCATCCACTCACGTATGGGGATGCTGATGTATTACAGCGAGTATCCATCCATCCATCCATTATCCAATTCTAACACAGGCTCACGGGGGTCTGCTGGAGCCAATCCTAGCCAACACAGGGTGCAAGGCAGGAACAAATCCCGGACAGGGCACCAGCCCACCGCAGACACACACCCACACACCAAGCACGCACTAGGGACAATTTAGGATTGCCAGTGCACCTAACCTGCATGTCCTTTGTACTGTGGGAGGACACTGGAGCACCCGGAGGAAACCCATGCAGACACGGGGAGAAGATGCAAACTCCACGCAAGGAAGACCCAGGAAGAGAACCCAGGTCTCCTTACTGCGAGGCAGCAGCGCTACCACTGTGTCACCATGCCGCCGTTACAGCGAGTAATTAACCATATTTAAAAATAGTAAAACGTAATAATTTGAAAGTAAATTATGTTACGTTAGAGTTATTCGGTGCATAATACGATTTTGTTGTTTTGCTTTGAGATTAACATCCAGATATTTTTTAAACTTCATTAAAATAATTTTTTAATTAGATTTTCACCAATATCACGTTGAATTTTGATTCTGTGTTTGGACTTTCATTGTGACAATGCAATGTATAACTGCCCGTGATTGAATTGCATTTCTTTCTCTCTATTAAATAAAACAACTTTTTCGAATTCTAATGTTATCCGCGAAATATGTACAACATTACCTTTTTTGGCTACCTCCTTCTTTCTACATTTATTCGTACAGTGGAAGACCGGATGGGGTTAGTGGTTGTAGATCTTCTTCAGGATATTGTAAGTTGATGTTTTCATCTTCCACACGATCACCACCAACTGTTTCAGCATAGTCTATTGATACGCATTTAACAAATTTGCTGTGTAACTGATCTGCATTTCTGCCGTTAATTCGTTTGACTTCATTGTTTCTCGGTGCTAGGATTGCCCATGTACTCATTTTTTCTGTTGATAACCCTTTGTGATGAAATTCTTCAATAAGATTTGGACATAATATGTCTTCTTTAATTGGGAACTTAAAGTGGGGAAAACATTAAAATTTATAAGAGCTGAGAAATCAGAAAGTGTGTCTGTCAAAAGCATTCACAAGAATGAGAGGTGAGAGGACCATATCCGTGGTTGAAAATGGTTAAGAGGAGGACGCGATTTGAAAAAATTTAATGGCAAAAGTCTCATCTTGTGGGACTTCAAAAAATCTCTTCAAAAAAGTCTTGTCTCGTTGCAGGATTTTTTTTTTATGTAATAGAGAGATTATAGTATATTAAAATGTTTAGTAGTTTTTGTCTAACAGTATTTTTTGTGATTTTTCTTTTTTTTAGCCTCAGACTCTTCAGCTGGATTTTTTAATGAAGATTCTTCCAAACTATCATCATTTGAAAAAAACGTTGAAAGGAACTTCAACACCTGCAAAAAACTAAAATGTAAAGAAAATTTGATTACATTTAAAAGTATTTAACACATAATACTGTAATTCATATAGGAGTTCATATGATTATGCCCTTTTTCAGTTTTTTCAGATTATAGCTGCTACCTGAAACTTTAACTCTAACTTGTTATTATCATGTCTAATTGACCAGTTTAAAAGTAAAGAGGAAGTATGTAAGTAAAAATGTTGGAACTAAACCTATTTGAAATGTAGTATTCGCCACCTGGATTTTTTTTTAATAAAGTCATTCGGTGTGGTATTTGTCTCTTTGTCTCTCGTTACTGACTCCATGTATAAGAAATATTTGTGTAGCACTCACTGTGTATTTCACTTTATTATCTTCTTTATTGAACATTGCAGTTAGTCTCAGCTCTAGATTCTACTTCCATAAATACATAAAAGCTACTCCTTATTTTCTGTGATTTATTTTGCCAGCAAGCTAGATAGCCTGACTTTTCTTTCTTCAGCTGAGAGCAAGACACTTGTTTGTCTTTGAATAAACACTATTATAAGTGTTGTTTTGTACATTCTTGGAGTTTAGCAACTAAGCATTGTAAATAACTGTGAGAAATAAAATTTAATTTGATTTGATTTTGATACCCATACCACCCATACCACTGTAAACATTTTTTAGTTTATTTTTAGTTTGTTAATAAATTGCTCCTTGTTGCAGTTCAGTATTGATGCTGAACTGATGGTGCAGAAGTTTCCAAAGTGTATTGTGATAGAAACAAGCCTTAAAGAAGACTTTATTAATAAATGTTCAACCACTCCTATTGATCAGTTCATACCAGCTGCAATATAAACTAAGTCTGATTAACCAACTACAATCAAAACAAACAGGATTATTGCTTTTCAAAAAAAAAACATATTGAACTGTTAAATACGTTAGTTTTGTGATGGGTCAACATGCATCTGCAAAGGATAGAAGGCTAAAGACACAACGTTTCGGCTGAATAGTCTTCATCACCTATCTTTCCTTTTCATCATGGAAATAAAATTTAAAGGAATATTTATTTTACCCTAAAATTATATATTTTGTTCTATATTACTAACTCCATGTACTTTGTGATTGTAGTCAAGAAAAAAATTTTTATATCATTAGAAATGAAGAAAGAGTTATAAGGCAGTGCCAACCCCTGTTCCTGCATCTAGTGAAGCCAGTAAACTGTCTCCCAAATGCATCATCTGTGACAAAACATATATATATATATATATATATATATATATATATATATATATATATATATATATATATATATATATATATATATCTATACTAATAAAAGGCAAAGCCCTCACTCACTCACTCATCACTAATTCTCCAACTTCCCGTGTGGGTGGAAGGCTGAAATTTGGCAGGTTCATTCCTTACAGCTTCCTTACAAAAGTTGGGCAGGTTTTATATCGAAATTCTATGCGTAATGGTCATAACTGGAAGCAGTTTTCTCCATTTACTGTAATGGAGATGAGCTTCAACGCCGGGGGGAGTTTCGTGTGACATCATCACGCCTCCCACGTAATCACGCAGTACATAGAAAACCAGGAAGACCTCAAAAAAGCGCTGAAGAAAACATGCATTATATAATTGAGAAGGCAGTGAAACAATAAGAAGCGAAGCGAAAGTGAAATATACAACCATATTCATGAGTTCTGCTACTTCGAAACAAAGCACGATGTAAACCTACACTTTAAATTAAGTTCATATACAGGCTGCCGCTGGCGCTTGTAATTTAGTGCCTGCCCATATAAGGCCGTCCGTCAGCGGCAATCCAATAGCAAACTGCCACGGGTAAATATTCACGGATGAAGGACTGTGCTTATGGAGAGGAAGATGAGATGGTCAGGGTGGTGTTTGACACAAACTCAGCGAAACTGCGAGAGAAAGTTTTAAATGCCAGGACTAAGGTAACATTAAATACAACCATGGACATAGCACGAGATGGCACCAGCACAGCTGGGAACCTTCGATGCATGTACACCGAGTGGCTCACGTGAACTGACGCAGTGCACAGATGCAACAGTTCCAAAGAGCTGAACAAAACCGAATTACACAATTGAAAAGGCAGCAAAAATATGAAGCGCTCATACATACAAGCATATTCATAAATCCAACTACTGCGGAAACAAAGCACACGTTGGAAAAGTCAATGTCCCGCTAAAGGAAGACAGTGTAAAAACCCGTGCATGCAGTGTGTCAGGTCTCAGATAAAGAAGAAGACGAGCTGTTTATTGATGCAGTAAGAAACGAATCGATGAATGAAACCTGTCATCTTTACAACGATTGACAAACACGGAATGTAACTTGAACACAACACATCCTACAAATACGAACCTGATTGAAAGAAATAATGATAATCAAATCCTTGATGACAGCAACACTCAGTAACACTCACAAAACAAATACTGTATATTGACAGTCATGTTACGTTATTTTTTAAATGTTCCCTTTTCTTTTTCTACCTTTTTTAACACACTACTTCTCCGCTGCGACGCGGGTATATATATATGTATATATATATAACCCGATCTACATACTCGAATAATGGATACTTTATTCACCATCAGTGATTGTTTTGGTAAAGCCATACTCAGTGTATTCATTAGATGAACGGTAAAAAAGTAAGGGCAAGGGAGGATGACTTATTGAGGCATGCAGGCTGTAGTGCGTCAACTCTATCTGAATTGCGCGATCACATTTGAAAAATATATCTTTTCAAGTTCTATTTAGTCCATATGTGTCAAACTCAAAGGGCCACATCCGCCCGGCGTGTAATTATATCCGCCCCGAGATCATTTTATATACTGTATTATTGTTATTAAAGCCCGGTATATGAAGCGCTGGTAACACAATAAACTACAGATCCCATAATGCAGCGCTTCAGCTGCCTTGCCGAACACTTACCGCTTACTACAGTTATTGCGCACTGAGTTTGCACGGCGCTTTGGTGACTTTGAAGAACAAAAGTCCGTCTACATGCGGCTCGAACCTTGTGCATGTTTGGTAGCACATATCTGTGTGAGAAGCTCTTCTCAGTGATAAAGACTAACAAAACAGCACACAGGAGTCGCCTCACTGATGAGCACCTGCAATCCATCCTGAGAATCTCCACAACACAGAACTTCACACCAAACAGAAACGAACTTGTGGCCAAAAAGATGCCAGGCGTCCAGCTCTAAAATGACATATGAGCAAAGACAACTGAATGATTTGATTTGTTATTGCACGTAAGAGCGGAGTCAACCGTTTAACAAACAGCGTATTGCACTGATCTGAAATAGCTGTGTGTGTATATATGTAGATATGTATGTATATGTATATATATGTTTATATATGTGTGTGTGTATGTATGTATATATATATATATATATATTAACACACTACTTCTCCGCTGCGAAGCGCGGGTATTTTGCTAGTATATATATATATATATATACTAATAAAAGGCAAAGCCCTCACTCACTGACTCATCACTAATTCTCCAAGTTCCCGTGTAGGTAGAAGGCTGAAATTTGGCAGGCTCATTCCTTACAGCTTACTTACAAAAGTTAAGCAGGTTTCATTTCGAAATTCTACACGTAACGGTCATAATGGTCGATAACGGTCAACAACGTCCGCCATGTTGAACTTTCTTATTTACGGCCCCATCTTCACAAAATTTGGTAGGTGGCTTCCCTTAGCTAACCGAAACCAATGTATGTGCTTATTTCGGTGGTATGACACCACTGTCAGCCGCCATATTGAATTTTCCAACATCACTAATTCTCCAACTTCCCATATAGGTAGAAGGCTGAAATTTGCAAGGCTCATTCCTTACAGCTTACTTACAAAAGTTAAGCAGGTTTCATTTCGAAATTCTACACGTAATGGTCATAACGGTCAACAACGTCCGCCATGTTGAACTTTCTTATTTATGGCCCCATCTTCTCGAAATTTGGTAGGCTGCTTCCCTCCACTAACTGAAACCAATGTATGTACTTATTTCGGTAGTATGATGCCACTGTCGGCCGCCATATTGAACTTTTCAACAGTCTTTGTTATTTATGGGCCCATCTTCAAGAAATTCTATCGATCAAAGAACTGTCACTCACCGAGTGGCTTCCATGCCCGGAGATACCACCTACCTTTTCCATTCTCTTTGTTACATATTGCACGGCCATATCAGGCTCACTCTTGATATCCGGAGGAACATTCTGTCTTATGTATTGAATGACTGGGACAGGTTCAAGGTGTGGACTGATGACGGTACAGGAGATAATTATACTTCATAGGAGCATTAGAAGAGTAAAATGCTTAAGCCCTTCAACCTATGGTTCTGCATGTGAGTTGATGGCTGCCGCTGTATTGTTCGGTTGTCGCTTTCAAGTGTACCGAAATGGCCAAATATTTTAAACTTTTCGACAACCGCCAATGCCTCTTAAACATCTTAGATTCACAGGTGACGATTTCAGTAGTGGACACTTTGATGTTTATGAATGTTTAAACTCTCAAAAGCTGGATGTGATTTTATCAATGAAACCGGTTGTGTGCTTACAACGCTTGACAGATGCCAAATGTCACTTCAACACAACAAATCCTGCAAATACTGTCGTAATTGAAACAAACCATGAAACTCAAACCGATTGTGACAGCAGCAATCCAAGCATGAGATTTGAGACAAGATTACTGTTCACATGGCCAACTGTAAGTTACATGCTCAAGAGTAAGCTCAGCGCACAGCTTGGTAATGTTACAACCGGAGGGCCGAACTGACAACATGGTATACAAAGAGATCCTTAACAAATAATTATTGGTATATTGTCCCACAGTTTAAAAAGTTTTAATTTTCTTCTTAATAAAAATTTGAATGCAGTACTTCACCGCTGCGAAGCGCGGGTATTTTGCTAGTACACTAATAAAAGGCAAAGCCCTCACTGACTCATCACTAATTCTCCAACTTCCCATGTAGGTAGAAAGCTGAAATTTGGCAGGCCTATTCCTTACAGCTTACTTAAAAAAGTTAAGCAGGTTTCATTTCAAATTCTACACGAACGGTCATAACGGTCGACAACGCCCACCATGTTGAACTTTCTTATTTATGGCCCCATCTTCACGAAATTTGGTAGGCGGCTTCCCTGCGCTAACCGAAACCAATGTACTTACTTATTTCGATGGTATGACGCCACTGTCGGCCGCCATATTGAACTTTCCAACGTCACCAATTTTCAAACTTCCCGTGTAGGTAGAAGGCTGACCCCATCTTCACGAAATTTGGTAGGTGGCTTCCCTGCGCTAACCAAAACCGATGTCGTGACTTATTTTCGTGGTATGACGCCACTGTCGGCCGCCATATTGAACTTTCCAACGTCACTAATTCTCCAACTTCCCGTGTAGGTAGAAGGCTGAAATTTGGCAGGCCCATTCCTTACAGCTTACTTATAAAAGTTAAGCAGGTTTCATTTCGAAATTCTACGCGTAATGGTCATAACGGTCAACAACGTCCGCCATGTTGAACTTTCTTATTTATGGCCCCATCTTCTTGAAATTTGGTAGGTGGCTTCCCTGCACTAACCGAAACCAATGTACATACTTATTTCGGTGGTATGATGCCACTGTCGGCCGCCATATCGAACTTTTCAACAGTCTTTGTTACTTATGGGCCCATCTTCAAGACATTTGGTACACGGGTTCCCAACGCTAACTGAATCCTACTTACGCACATATATACGCCCATAGCCTGCAGCTCGGTCACGTGTGAGGCGGCGGCGGTCCCCATCCCAACGCCCCACGCTGTTGGCTGCCTGCATATATAAGGCCGTCCGTCGCTCCAGTCTCTACATTCCCTTCCTTGCTTCGCCACGGGATTCACGTCTCCCTCCTGATAACTAAAGCCTTTGTTTAATCCACGACTTCTCAGCTGTTTTTTTGTTTGTTTATTACAATTATAGTTATTGTATAGGTATTTTACACTTACTTTACATTGCTCAAGTACCCATTTCCTTTATCATTCCCACCCCCATTACCATGTCTATCGAGATGATCACTATCGATCAAAGAACTATCACTTACCGAGTGGTTTCCATGCCCGGAGATACCACCTACCTTTTCCATTCTCTTTGTTACATATTGCACGGCCATATCAGGCTCACTCTTGATATCCGGAGGAACATTGTGTCTTATGTATTGAATGACTGGGACAGGTTCAAGGTGTGGACTGATGACAGTACAGGAGATAATTATACTACACAGGAACACTATAAGAGTGAAATGCTTAAGCCCTTCACCTATGGTTCTGCATGTGAGTTGATGGCTGCCGCTGAATTTTTCAGTTGTCGCTTTCAAGTGTACTGAAATGGCCAAATATTTTACACCTTTCGACAACCGCCAATGCCTCTTACACATCTTAGATTCACAGGTGACGATTTCAGTAGTGAACACTTTGATGTTTATGAATGTTTAAACTCTCAAAAGCTGGATGTGATTTTATCACTGAAACTGGTTGTGTGTTTACAACGCTTGACAGATGCCGAATGTCACTTCAATACAACAAATCCTGCAAATACTGTCATAATTGAAACAAACCACGAAACTCAAACCGATTATGACAGCAGCAATCCAAGCTGTGAGATTTGAGAGAAGATTACTGTTCACATGGCCAACTGTAAGTTGCTTGCTCAAGAGTAAGCTCAGCGCACAGCTTGGTCATGTTACAACCGGAGGGCCGAACTGACAACATGGTATACAAAGAGATCCTTAACAAATAATTATTGGCATATTTTCCCTCAGTTTAAAAAGGTAAAATTTTCTTCTTAATAAAATTTTAATGCAGTACTTTGCCGCTAAGCTGGTATTTTGTTATATATATATATATATATATATATATATATATATATGGCCTCCTTGTATACTGAAAATTAAAAAAATATAAGCAAACATGTCTTTACAAGGCGCATTTAAAAACTGAACTGATTAACAGGATGAGTCTGGGCTGTAAATTTGGCAGATAAGAGGAACAGGTGGAGTCAGGGAGGCCAGAACAGGAATTAATGTGGTATGTCGTCAAGAAGTGCCATCATCAGTGGGTGGAACAGTAGCGGTGTCACTGAGAGGTATGGTCTTCTGCTGTTCTACAGAGGGACAAGAGGAGAAAGGATTAGATGAGAACACCATCCCCTGGTCTGACTGACAAATAATACTATTTGAATTTGTAAATTCTCCCATGCGCACGTGTCATGTGCGTTACTATATATATATTACTCAGCAAAAAAAGAAACGTCCTCTGACTTTCAACTGTTTTTACTTTCAGTAAACTTAATGTGTAAATATTTGTATGAACACTAAAAGAGTCAACACCATAAGACATAAACTAAAAATGTTTAGTTGTGTCCCAATGTGTCTCTGAATGAAGTGAGGCTCAAAATCAAAAGTACCAGTCAGTATCTGGTGTGGCCACCAGCTACTTGAAGTACTGCAGTGCATCTCCTCCTCATGGACTGGACCAGATTTGTCAGTTCTTGCTGTGAGATGTTACCCCACTCTTCCACCAAGGCACCTGCAAGTTCCTTGACATTTCTGGGGAATGGCCCTAGCCCTCACCCTGCGATCCAACAGGTCCCAGACGTGCTCAATTCCTTCAACGATAAACACGAATCCGTCCATCACCCTGGTGAGACAAAACCGTGACTCATCAGTGAAGAGCACTTTTTGCCACTCCTGTCTGGTCCAGCGAAGGTGGGTTTGTGCCCATAGGCGGCGTTGTTGCTGATGATGTCTGGTAAAGACCTGCCTTACAACAGGCCTACAAGCCCTCAGTCCAGCCTCTCTCAGCCTATTGCGGACAGTCTGAGCACTGATGGAGGGATTGTGTGTTCCTGGTGTGACTCGGGCAGTTGTTGTGGCCATCCTGTACCTGTCACGCAGGTGTGATATTCGGATGTACCAATCCTGTGCAGGTGTTGTTACACGTGGTCTTCCACTGCGAGGATGATCAGCTGTCCTTCCTGTCTCCCTGTAGCGCTGTCTTAGGCGTCTCACAGTGCGGACATGGCAATTTATTGCCCTAGCCACATCAGCAGTCCTCATGCCTCCCTGCAGCATGCCTAATGCACGTTCACGCAGATGAGCAGGGACCCTGGGCATCTTTCTTTGGGTGTTTTTCATAGTCGGTAGACAAGTCTCTTTAGTGTCCTGTGTTTTTAGAACTGTGACCTTAAATGCCTACTTTCTGTAAGCTGTTAAGGTCTTAACGACCATTCCACAGGTGCATGTTAATTAATTGATTATGGTTAATTGAACATGCATGGAAAACATTGTTTACAATGAAGATCTGTAAAGTTATTTGGATTTTTAAAACATTATTGTTGAAATACACAGTCCTGAAAAAGGGACGTTTCTTTTTTGCTGAGTATATATATATATATATATATACAGTAATCCTTCTCGATCGCGGGTGCGTTTCAGACCCCCATGATAGGTGAAAACTGCCAAGTAGAAACCATATGTTTCTGTGGTTATTTTTATATATTTTAAGCCCTTATAAACTCTCCCACACTGTTTATAAATATTCCCCGCAGAGTTATACAGCATAATCCCTTTGTATTCTCTTAGATATTAGATAAGATTCATTGAAATTATGTATATAAACACACTGTTTATATATAGTAAAACCTAAATATTATTTTAAAGATATTGAGTGTCTCCGATATCACATGTTACAGCCAAGTTACGATAGAAATGCCACCAGCAATAAATACGTACAATGCAACAAAAATAGTATACAGTAAATGTGTGTGTACAGTGACACTAAACGACACGTACATCTACTAAGTACTGTAAGTAGAAAATTAATTATGGTTACTCACCAACAATGACACGATGACTTGTCCGATAACAATGAGTTTTATTTTACTGCACAACAAAGGAGAGCGTTACAGCCCTTAAAGGAGCCACTTCAGGCGATTGTGTAGCACTGCCGTTGTTCTTCTTCTGGCAGTCTTCAATCCAAATCCCTAAAGCAGATTCCATCCAGACTACTGCCTTATTACATCCACTTACAACTTGTTTTGCACCCTGGTTAAAAGGACACTGCGGCCGTAGATCTTATATTCCTTTCCTACTTTTTAAATAAAAAGAATCGTAGCCTTCAACAAATCCAAAATGTTTACCTTTTCGCAATCGTTAACATCTTCCGTTTGCTTGGGCACGGCCCCTGAAGCAGTAGCAGATCATTTTGGAGCCATAATGAAGGGCTTGACTATGCACAAAGATAAACACAAAAGAGCACAACTCTTTACACAGCGAAACACGTTGATGCTGAATGAGCGAGACGAGACTTCCTGGTTAACACTGCATTCAACAAGCAGGAACTTAACTGCGTGCTCTGATTGGTTAGCTTCTCAGTCAGAAGAACTTAACTGCGTGCTCTGATTGGTTAGCTTCTCAGTCATCCGCCAATAGCGTCCCTTGTATGAAATCAACTGGGCAAACCAACTGAGGAAGCATGTACAGGAAGTAAAAAGACACATTGTCCGCAGAACCCGCGAAGCAGCGAAAAATCTGCGTTATATATTTAGTTATGCTTTCATATAAAATCCGCGATAGAGAGAAACCGCGAAAGTCAAAGCGCGATATAGCGAGGGATTACTGTATATATACTGTATATATTGTGACAGATAGGGGGTGCTATTGTCCCCTTGAACCTTCAGACCACACGTCAGACACCAGATAAAAGTCCAAGAATTAAATTTAATAATTCTAATAACGTGCACAAAGCACCTTCACCTCTACAATGCTTCCATTCATACACAATAATAACAATACAATAAACACAATCCTCCACTCCCAGATGCTTTGTCACCCTTCCTCCCAACTCAGCTCAGCTTGCTAGGGTTTCCCAGAGTCCTTTATAGTCCTTGACCCGGAAGTGTTTCTGTCCCTTAGTCCACATGATTTCATAACACTTCTGGGTCAGGTGAAAACTCCTTCTTTTCTTCAGCCCAGAAGTACTTCATTATTTCCATTCCCGTGACTAGAAAGTACTTCTGGACTATAATAAAAATCCTCGTGCCTTCCTGCAGTGTCCCCTGCCTGCCCCATGGTATCCAGCAGGACTGTGATGTAAAACTCCAATGTCCATGATGCCCTGCTGGAACTCGGGGTACCTCCATGTTGCAAGAAGGACTCCATCTGGCGACGTGGGGGTATTGGCCGGGATAAACTGACAGCCATATATCACAAATGGAGAAGTTGAATCACGTATCAAACAGTAGTTTTTATTCCTAAGCTTTCAGCCCCTGCCAGGAGCTGTCTTCAGAGGATAATGCTTAGACATACAAGAATCAAAGGCAATATATAGCAAAATTAGGTGGTTGGGGATAGGTCAGTGTATGGTGGGGGGTGGTAATGAGGTTGGGGTTGGGAGGAATATTGGTCGTAAAGCATCATTATTATGAACTTGTTCTTATTAAGTTTGCATATGCTGGGTTTATGTCCAAACGTCTGTTAATGGCATTTTCGTTTTATAGCCAAGATTCAGTCAGCTCTCTGGCACTTTTAGTACTTACTTGTACATTTTCCCAGTTGAATGTTTGTCCGGTTGATTTTGTATGGTGTAGATCAGTGATCGTGAGTCCTTCCTTCTAATGGCGTTGTGATGTTCCTGTATACGTGTTGCGATTCTTTTTGATGTTTGTCCTATGTATACCACTGGGCAAGAACTGCATGGAATTCTATAAATTGCGTTTCGTGTTTCAGCTGTCTATTTCTTGTTTTTAGCATTGAAAAGAACAGTGTGCAGATTGTTTGAAGGCTGGTGTGCTATTCTGATACCTGATTTGGACAGGATGTGTGCTGCGCCTTCTGACACTCCATGATGATAAGGAAGTGTGTGCCAGGTGAGATGGGGGTCTGGTTCGAGTCGATTGTATGCTGTGTCTCTGGCGTCTCCTGTGTAGGCATTGTTTAATGAATGTCTTTGAGTATCCGTTTGAAGTGAAAAGATGGAAAAGATAGCGTCTTTCATTTGTTTTTGTCTCCTTCATATTACAATGGGTGTGGACTCTTCTGAATAAAGTTATAATACAGCTCCGTTTATGAGATGCTGGGTGATTGCTGGCGAAGTGTAATGTCTTGTGTGCATAGCATTCTTTATGGTAAACACTAGTGATCAGGGTGGCATCGTTATTTTTTTCAATGGAGATGTCCAGGAAGCTGATGGCGTCGGTTTATTTCTTTTTCCATGATGAATTGAATTGCAGAGAATATTGTGTTGATGTGGTTGTAGAACTCATTCAGCTGGCCATTTTTTAATATGTCGAATGTGTCATCTCCATAGCGTATCCAAATTTTGGGTGTGAACTGAGATAGAGCCACGTTTTCAAATCACTGCATTACCAGTTCCACTAGAAGTCCTGATATCGGTGATCCCATTGGCATGCCTTCTTTTTGAATGTAGTATTTTCTGTTGAAATGAAAGTGAGTTTTCTAGCAAAGTGATAGGTGCATTATGTCTTTAGTGGACAGCTTAGTTCTTTTCTCTATGGTGGGGTCATTATTCAGTCTCATTAGCAGTGTTTCTGTGGCCAGATAAATCGTAATCATGGTATATAGCAACACGACATCAAACGAGACCATGACCTCGTCCTCGGCGATGGATATGTCTTTCAATCATTGCAATGCCAAGTTTGTGCTGTTCACCGAATATTCCAAGTCATTAGTTAAATGTTTGAGCATCTGGAAAAGTCTTTTTGACAAGTTGTAAGTTGGTCCACCTATTAGGCTGACCACTGGTCTGAATTTCAGTGGTGTTTTATGTATTTTTTGAGTCCATAAAATTCAGAGCAGTTAGCATCGCTGGATTTCATTGTATAATAATTTTGTGCATCTAGGCAGTTGTTATTTCGAAGTTTGATCAGAGTGGTGTTTATTCTGTTAAGCGTGGTTTTAGTTGGGTCGTTATTCAGCTGTTGATAAGTGTTGGTGTCAGAAAGCATTTCTTCCATTCTAGTGGTATATTGTTCCTTGTCTAATAAGACAGTTGCGCCTCCTTTGTCGGCTGGTGTGATAATCATGTTTACTGTATATCATTCTGAAGCAATCGGAGAGCTTTCTGTTCTTTTGTCGAAATATGTGTGGTCGGATGTCTTGTGTGTAACTGACTGGCAATGCTGCACCTTATTTCTTATGCGTTGTCTGTCGGTATTATATCTTGTGTTGTGTGTCGGTATTTTTGGTTGTTGTAATTATATATATACAGTGCATCCGGAAAGTATTCACAGCGCATCACTTTTTCCACATTTTGTTATGTTACAGCCTTATTCCAAAATGGATTAAATTCATTTTTTTCCTCAGAATTCTACACACAACACCCCATAATGACGACGTGAAAAAAATTTAGTTTTTTGCAAATTTATTAAAAATAAAAAACTGAGAAATCACATGTACATAAGTATTCACAGCCTTTGCTCAATACTTTGTCGATGCACCTTTGGCAGCAATTACAGCCTCAAGTCTTTTTGAATATGATGCCACAAGCTTGGCACACCTATCCTTGGCCAGTTTTGCCCATTCCTCTTTGCAGCACCTCTCAAGCTCCATCAGGTTGGATGGGAAGCGTCGGTGCACAGCCATTTTAAGATCTCTCCCGAGATGTTCAATCGGATTCAAGTCTGGGCTCTGGCTGGGCCACTCAAGGACATTCACAGAGTTGTCCTGAAGCCACTCCTTTGATATCTTGGCTGTGTGCTTAGGGTCGTTGCCCTGCTGAAAGATGAACTGTCGCCCCAGTCTGAGGTCAAGAGTGCTCTGGAGCAGGTTTTCATCCAGGATGTCTCTGTACATTGCTACAGTCATCTTTCCCTTTATCCTGACTAGTCTCCCAGGTTCCTGCCGCTGAAAAACATCCCCACAGCATGATGCTGCCACTACCATGCTTCACTGTAGGGATGGTATTGGCCTGGTGATGAGCGGTGCCTGGTTTCCTCCAAACGTGATTGCTGGCATTAACACCAAAGACTTCAATCTTTGTCTCATCAGACCAGAGAATTTTGTTTCTCATGGTCTGAGGTGGGCTGCCATGTGCCTTTTGCTAAGGAGTGGCTTCCGTCTGGCCACTCTACCATACAGAACTGATTGGTGGATTGCTGCAGAGATGGTTGTCCTTCTGGAAGGTTCTCCTCTCTCCACAGAGGACCTCTGGAGCTCTGGCAGAGTGACCATCAGGTTCTTGGTCACCTCCCTGACTAAGGCCCTTCTCCCCCGATCGCTCAGTTTAGATGGCTGTTCAGCTCTAGGAAGAGTCCTGGTGGTTTTGAACTTCTTCCACTTATGGATGATGGAGGCCACTGTGCTCATTGGGACCTTCAAAGCAGCAGAAATTGTTCTGCAACCTTCCCCAGATTTGTGTATCGAGACAATCCTGTCTCAGAGGTATACAGACAATTCCTTTGACTTCATGCTTGGTTTGTGCTCTAGCATGAACTGTCAACTGTGGGACCTTATATAGACAGGTGTGTGCCTTTCCAAATCATGTCCAATCAACTGAATTTACCATAGGTGGACTCCAATTAAGCTGCAGAAACATCTCAAGGATGATCAGGGGAAACGGGATGAACCTGAGCTCAATTTTGAGCTTCATGGCAAAGGCTGTGAATACTTATGTACATGTGCTTTCTCGGTTTTTTTTATTTTTAATAAATTTGCAAAAACCTCAAGTAAACTTTTTTCACGTTGTCATTATGTGGTGTTGTGTGTAGAATTCTGAGGAAAAAAATTAATTTAATCCATTTTGGAATAAGGCTGTAACATAACAAAATGTGGAAAAAGTGATGCGCTGTGAATACTTTCCGGATGCACTGTATATATATAAACAAGGAACGTTTACAAGGAAAGTTTCCACAACTTTATTAAGAATTTCAAAAACAAATTACATTACTTTTCTAGATTGTTCTACTTTTTCTACACTATTTCCCAGCGTCGTACCAACTTTTTAATGCCAAATTACTACTCCTCCTGCCTTCACCATTTCCAATGAAAATATAAAAGTGAGGAAACTTTTTGAAAGTTCCTCATATAAACAAACACATATACATACCAGTAACGGTGCACTGCACGATAGATAACATGCAGCAAATATACTTGAGCATTCATAGTTTTCATACTCTTTCTCTGTATGTTTAGCATTCGTTTGCTCAGAGGTTGATGTGCTTGCTGCTTCCTGAGCCACTCTTCTTTTCTCCATCCTAGTGGCCTGCATCTTTTCGCGTTAAAACTGATTAAGTTAGTGATTGTGTTGCAATTACTTAGTATGTTTTCTTTCATTTTTCACTTAAGCTGGCACTTAAGTCTTCAATCTGCCTCAAGAATGATAAACGATATGAACAGGTAAAGGAAGTGACGGCGACGGTGATAGGGATGAGAGCTGCGCCCGTACGCATGTGCTGCAACGGCCACTACCGAGAGTTGATTCTACAATAAAATAAAAATAAAAAGAGGAATCACCTTGGTGGTCAATCATCACCCTGAAAGCGGATAGTAGACGTCACGTAGTATATGTGTACCAAATTTCAGGTCAAATGATTTGCGAGCAACAGGTGATTTAAAATGTTGGACAGACAAATGAACAGCTGCAGTAACGTATTATGTATAAAGATGTATATATACATTCATATGAAAAAGTTTGGGAACCCCTTTTAATTCTTTGGATTTTTGTTTTTCATTGGCTGAATTTTCAAAGTAGCAACTTCCTTTTAATATATGGCATGTCTTATGGAAACAGTAGTATTTCAGCAGTGACATTAACTTTTTTGGATTAACAGAAAATATGCATCATTACAAAATTAGACAAGTGCATAAATTTGGGCACCCCAACAGAGATATTATATCAATACTTAGTTGAGCCTCCTTTTGCAAATATAACAGCCTCTAGATGCCTCCTATAGCCTTTGATGAGTGTCTAGATTTTGGATGGAGGTACTTTTAACCATTCTTCCATACAAAATCTCAGTTCAGTTAAATTTGATGGCTGCCGAGCATGGACAGCCTGCTTCAAATCCTCCCATAGATTTTTGATGATATTCAAGTCAGGAGACTGTGACGGTCATTCCAGAACATTGTACTTCTCCTTCTGCATGAATTTTTGTCTCATCAGACCAAAGCACTTTGTTCCAAAATGAATCTGACTTGTCTAAATAAGCTTTTGCATACGACAAGCGACTCTGTTTATGGCGTGAGTGCAGAAAGGGCTTCTTTCTCATCACCCTGCCATACAGATATTCTTTGTGCAAATTGCACTGAATTGTAGAATGATGTACAGATACACCATCTGCAGCAACATGTTCTTGCAGGTCTTTGGAGGTGATCTGTTGCTTGTCTGTAACCACAATCCTACGCATATGCTGCTGCTGTATTTTTCTTGGCCTGCCAGACCTGGGTTTAACAGGAACTGTACCTGTGGCCTTCCATTTCCTGATTACATTCCTTACAGTTGAAATTGACAGTTTAAACCTCTGAGATAGCTTTTTGTTTCCTTCCCCTAAACAATGATACTGAACAATCTTTGTTTTCAGATTTTTTGAGAGTTGCTTTGAGGATCCCATGCTGTTACTCTTCAGAGGAGAGTCAAAGGGAAGCACAACTTGCAATTGACCACCTTAAATACCCTCATGATTGGACGCACCTGTCTATGAAGTTCAAGGCTTAACGAGCCAATCCATCCAATTTGGTATTGCAAGTAATCAGTATTGAGCAGTTACATGCATTCAAATCAGCAAAATTACAAGGGTACCTAAATTTTTGCACAGCCAGTTTTTCATATTTGATTTAATTTCATAGAGCTAATACTGCTTCGCTAAAAATCTTTGTTTGGAAAACACCCCAGTACCCAGTAAAATATCACTGTTATCTTTTTTGTTGAAAGTAGAGTTAATTGGGGAGTGGGTCTCGTCCATTACATGAGACGGACGTCTGAAGTCGAGCTCCATTAGCAGCGGCTTATTTTTTCTCTTATTTCTAATTACCCCAAGGTATCCTGTAATTAGCCAACCCAAGGAGTTTCTACTACAGTATATAAATATGAGTAACAAGAAAAGCGGTCAGAAAGAAATGGAAAACAAACTTAAAACTACACCCAAGTCTAGACAGACATCAAGCCCAAGTACAAGGTATGGCCTTTCAGAGACTGACGTGGAACAGGCAGGCGAAAGCACAAACTTCCCAGGATCCTGCTCCACTGCAACATCTTCAGTCGAGAGTGAAAATGGGAGCGAAGGTGCAAGTGATGCAGGTCACGATAGCTTGCCGATTCCAGAAGATCACTTGAAACTAGAGATGGCCTTGCAGTCCACGCATTCATCTAATTCTCGCGAGCTGGAAGCATCGGCTGTAGCTGGGGTTGCCACTTCACCTGCAGAGCACGAAAGCTGACACGATTTGTCTGAACTGAAGGAAATGACTGCAACACGGCCACGGGTGACCGCAAGAAAAACATTCAGAAAAATATGAAGAAAGAAATAAATGGCTTGCTCAAGACAAACAAGAAGCTGCAGCTGCAAGAGATGCGGCAGGAATATAAAGACTTGGAAAAACTTATATATAATCATTTTGATGCAGTCTTTAAAGATATGCTGAGAAAAATTGAGGAATACATTCAGGAAAATGCTTATAAACTGAGAGAACTTGCCAATCAGCTGGAAGACGTTAAGCAGGCATTTACGGCTCAAATTAAAACAGCAGAACATTTGGCATCTAATGCCGATGGAAGCTACAGCTGCGAATTCCGAATGCAAAAAACTCGGAGACAGACAGATTTGCAGCTCTGGAAAATGGAAGCAGAAGGAATAATACTAGAATCGAAAGTCTACCTGAGAATCGTGAAAGTCCAAACCCAGCGAAATTCGTAACTAAACTATTCTCAAAAATAATTGGGAGAGTACTTTAAATTAGATACCAAGATAGCAGCAGTTTATCACATACGTGGATCAAATACCTCTAAACCTATGACTCTAATTGTCCCACTTTGAGAGATTACAATTTAAGCTTGATATAATGGCACTTCTCAGACACAAACAAGAGATTATACTTGAAAATAACTACATTCGTATTTTCCCTGATTTCTCACCCTCAACAGCTGCTAAACATGCAGCTTTTTACAACATTAAACAGCGGTTACGGAAAGCCGATATCAGATACAGCCTCTTGTATCCTGCCAAACTGAAAGTGGAAATTCAAGACAAATATCACATCTTCTCCTCCACGGATGAAGCAGAAAAGGAATTAAGAAAGCTGATCCCGATGCTTTCTTGAAATATGAAAGTGAGTCGCATCCTGTCATGGTATGGCAAGAAGATATTACCTACTGTCTGATCTGCTTGCAGTGATACAGGTACCATAATTATACATCCTTTATCTCTTCTCTGACACTTTTTATGTTTTAATTATAATTGTAGGCGTATGTGTGTAAGAAATTAAAGCAGGTTTTTGTTTTTTTGTTTTTAACTATTCTAAAGGAGACTATTTAACATCATACCCTTGGTTTATTGTTATTGTTATTATTGCATTAGGGTTTACTATGCTTATCCAGGGCCAATTTTTAACACCACTCCCTGGATTTACTGTCTTAATATTTCAAGACTGTTGATGATTATATTTTATGCTTATAGTCTGTTAATGATTATATTTTATGCTTCTAGTATTTAGACCTTCTCGGCAATAGATATCTCTACTTTTTAATTCGCAAATGCTGCTGCTTGGGGGCTTGTTTTGTTTTGGACGTGCTCTGTCTCTAGGTATGTCAGAGGACCGAGACCTTGTGAAGTGGGGTCCAGCCTCACGTGGGGAGGCAAAATGGGGGGGTTGAGGGATAAGGGGGGAGAGAAAGAGAGCAAGCTATATCTAATCTATTATTTTAATCCTTATAATGATAACTACCAAAGTAACAATAAGCTGCATGGTAATAACTCATGGGAAGATTGGAAATTACGGTTAAAGCTGTCTCAATTCCAGTTAAGACTACAAAATCCATCCATCCTGCTATATCCTAACTATAGGGCCACGGGGGTATGCTGGTGCCAATCCCAGCCAAAACAGGAAACAAACCCCGTGTGGGGTGCCAGCTCACCGCAGGGCGCACACACACACACTAGGTACAATTTAGGCTCTCCAATGCACCTAACCTGCGTGTCTTTGGACTGTGGGAGGAAACCGAGTACCCGGAGGAAAACCACGCAGACACGGGGAGAACATCCACTCCATGCAGGGTGGACCCGGGAAGTGAACCTGGGTCTCCTAACTGCGAGGCAGCAGCGCTACCCACTGCGCCACCGTGCCGCCCTAGACAACAAAATGACATCAAAAATTCAGAATCAATGTCTCCATGATGGGACAGTTAATTTTGTGAACTGGAATGTTAAAGGCCTGAATCACAAATTAAAGAGAAAGAAAGTATTCTCTCACCTAACAGGTTTAAACGCTAAAATAGTATTTTTACAGGAGACCCACTTATTAAGCAAAGATCAGTTCCGGCTGCAAAAAGACTGGACAGGCCAAAAGTTCCATTCCAGCTTTACAAAGAAAACTAGAGGTGTGGGAATTCTCATACATAGAACAGTCTCATTTGTGGTATCAGATGTAGTATCTGATCCTGAAGGGAGATATGTTATTGTCATGGGCAATTTATTTAACTGTAAAGTGATTTTGATAAATGTTTATGCACCCAATATCGATGATAGGGAATTCATTCAAAATGTATTTACATCCATTCCCAATGTGAACATTCATAAAATTGTAATGGCTGGGGACTTTAATTGTGTTTTAAATCCACTCTTAGATAGGACTCCTGTCACAGGGGGGATGACATCTAACACCACAAAGACAATTACATAGTTTTTAACTGACCACAACCTATCAGACCCCATGGGATTTCTAAACCCAAACTCAAGAACATATTTCTTCTACTCACCAGTGCATCGTTGCTACTCAAGAATTGATTATTTCTTTATAGATAATAATTTCTTGGCTATGATTAAATCTTGCAAGTACAACGCTATTGTTATTTCCGACCATGCCCTCAACAAATCCACAAGCAAGAAGTTCGCAGTGTAATCCCAGCAATCACCAACATGAACGGAGATAAAATCATTGACCTTAAAAATATAATGCACACATTCAGAGACTACTATAAATCCTTATTTCTACTGAGTTTAAAGAAGACAACACACAATCTAATGCATTTCTGGATGCATTACAGATACCACAGATAGATACTTTTAGTGCAGAGGAACTGCACAAACCTTTGCTGCTGTCAAAATCACTAGATGCTATAAAGTCACTTCAAAGCGGGAAAGCAGCAGGCCCTGATGGCTACCCTGTAGAATTTTATTAGAAATTCTACTCTCAGCTAGCTCCCCTCTTATTAGCAACATTTACAGAAGCTAGAGACAATCAAATTCTACATCAAACTTTTCGCTAAGCATTAATCACCGTGTTTCCTAAACAAAATAAGGACTTATTATAATGTACGTCATACAGACCAATTTCACTTCTGAATAATGATGTGCTGCCTTCAGTAATATCACAAGATCAAACTGGATTTATTAAAGGCTGACACTTAGCTTCCAATCTTTGATGCCTGTTTAATGTAATATATTCACCAGCAAAGTCAAACACCCCAGAGATATTATTATTGTTGGATGCAGAAAAAGCATTCGACATGATTGAATGGAACTACCTTTTCACTACATTAGAGAAATTTCGGTTTGGCCTGAATATTTGTGCATGGATCTAACTCCTGTATACCAATCCAGAAGCTCCAGTTTGTATTAACATTTGTTCAGACTACTTTAAACTAGAATGTGGTACCAGACAAGAATGCCCCTTGTCACCACTGCTATTTGCAATCGCCATTGAACCAATGGCAGTTCACTGTCGAAATGCTTATCAGATAAAGTGGATTATCAGAGAGGGACTTGAACAGAAAATTTCTCTATATGCAGATGATATGATACTGTATATATCAGACCCACAAAATACTGTGCCTGCAGTCTTAACAGCATTTACTGAATTTCAAAAAATCTCTGGTCTATGAATTAATTTAAATAAAAGTGTGCTCTTTCCAGTGAATTCTCAAGCATACATTGGACAACTTCCCTTTTATCATTGCAGATCAGTTTAAATACTGAGGGGTAAATATCACAAGTAAATATAAAGCTCATTATCAACAAAAGTTTGCTGTATGTATGGAAAAAATTAAGCAAGACTTGCATAGTTGTCAACCATTCATCTAACTCTAGCTGGAAGAATTAACATTGTTAAGATGAATATACTTCCTAAGCTTCTCTGTTTATTTCAAAACATTCTAATATACATCAATAAATAATTTTTTAAGCAATTAGATTCAACCATAACCTCATTTATTTGGAACTCAAAACATCCACGTATCCAAAGAGCGACCCTACAAAGACCTAAGGCAGAAGGTGGCATGGCTCTAACCCAAGTTTCAGTTTTATTACTGTGCTATAAAAACCTGGACAGAAATAGATAAACATACACAGGCTTGGTCAGCAATAGAAATAAAATCCTGCAGTACCTCTTTATATTCCCTGCTTTGTGCCCCAATAAATGCAAGTTATCACCAATATACTAATAATCCAATTGTGCTTCACTCACTCAGAATATGAAACCAATGTAAAAAGAATTTTAAGATGGAGAATCTTTTATCTGTGGCACCTTTACATGAGAACCACCTTTTTCAACCCTCACAAACATATGCAGTTTTTAATATCTGGAAAACATTTGGGATTAAATTGCTTAGAGATCTTTATATAGACAACATCTTTCACCCTATGAACAATTACATTCCAAATGTAACTTTCCAGCAACACATTTCTTTCACTATCTTCAAATTAGAAACTTTGTCAAACAGAACCTGCCCGATTTCCCTCATCTCGCACCTTCCTCTATGCTGGAAAAAATATTGTTCAGTTTGGAGGACTCAGACAGCATTTTTGCAATATATAAAATTATTTTATAGTCCCTCCCTCTCAAAGATCCAAGAGGACAATGGGAAAAAGATCTATCACTTAACGTATCAGACAAGGAGTGGAAGGTAGCAATGCAGAGAATTCACTCGAGCTCCATATGCACAAAGCATACAATTATTCAACTTAAAATTAAATAGCGAGCACTTCTGTCTTGCGTAAAACTGTCCAAAATTTTCCCAGGTCAAGATCCAACCTGCAAACGCTGCAATCAAGTCCCAGCCTCACTGGGTCACATGTTTTGGGCCTGCACCAAATTAACATCATTTTGGACCAAACCTTTTAAGTGCCTTTCAGACAGCCTTGGTGTCACGATCCCTCCTAACCCATTAACAGCTGTGTTTGATGTTCTTCCAGATGGGCTTAAAGTGCAGAAGGACAAACAAATTGTTATTGCCTTCACTACACTATTGGCACTCAGACTTATTTTGCTAAACTGGAAGAATCCTAACTCTCCTCTTTTAAGTCAGTGGGTAACTGATGTTTTATACTATTTGAAATTGGAAAAAATGAAATTCTCAGTTAGAGAATCTGTGCAGAACTTTTTCAAAACCTGGCAGGAACTAATCAATAATATTTTACAATAAGCTCTTAAAGCAAAGAGGAAGTACAGTAGATTATCTTCCCATTTCTTTTTCTTTGCCATTTATCTTTAGCTGACTATTAAACTCATCAATTTATTTATTTTTACTAGTTTTAAGTTTTATTCTATTGGCCATGCTCTCTTTCTCAGGGGTGGGGGTTGGGTTGATTTGTTTTCAATCCTATTTTTGGTAAAAATTGATCTATCTGTATGGAATGATTACAATAAAATCAATAAAATTAAAAAAAAAATAAAAAGAAAGTAGAGTAAATTATTATGCAGGCTGAGAGGGGTTCCCAAACTTTTTCATATGACTGTATATTGTGAGACTTCTTAACTCTTTTAAAACCTTCCCCAATGGGAAGGCACACAGATGTGGGATTGCTTCTTTTGAGACCCTTCCCAATGGGACAACATGCAGAAGTGCGACTGTCGCGTCTGTTGAGGCTACTTTATCGCCGAGGCACCCGCAGATTCGCAGTGCCACAAAAACAATTCAAGCTGACCACTGCCATGTGCAAAGCGCCGGCTGCCCAATGGGTAATGCAGGGAACATTATAACTTGGCCACTGACCTGGCAGCGACCCTATCTGTTTGCTGTGTCTGTGTATAGTAGAATTGTAGATCCTGCTCCAATTAATAACCTTGCTGTTCCTGTTTCGATTTGAGTAAAGTTGGCTTTGCTAAAGTAGTGAGACTCAGCCTCATCTTTGGGGTGCAAGACACCAACTCATACGTCACTATATATATATATATATATATATATATATATATATATATATATATATATATATATATATATACATACATACACTCACCTAAAGGATTATTAGGAACACCTGTTCAATTTCTCATTAATGCAATTATCTAATCCACCAATCACATGGCAGTTGCTTCAATGCATTGAGGGGTGTGGTCCTGGTCAAGACAATCTCCTGAATTCCAAACTGAATGTCAGAATGGGAAAGAAAGGTCATTTAATCAATTTTGAGCGTGGCATGGTTGTTGGTGCCAGACAGGCCGGTCTGAGTATTTCACAATCTGCTCAGTTACTGGGATTTTCACGCACAACCATTTTTAGGGTTTACAAAGAATGGTGTAAAAAGGGAAAAACATCCAGTATGCGGCAGTCCCGTGGGCGAAAATGCCTTGTTGATGCTACAGGTCAGAGGAGAATGGGCCGACCGATTCAAGCTGATAAAAGAGCAACTTTGACTGAAATAACCACTCGTTACAACCGAGGTATGCAGCAAAGCATTTGTGAAGCCACAACACGCACAACCTTGAGGCGGATGGGCTACAACAGCAGAAGACCCCACCTGGTACCACTCATCTCCACTACAAATAGGAAAAAGAGGCTACAATTTGCACAAGCTCACCAAAATTGGACAGTTGAAGACTGGAAAAAAGTTGCCTGGTCTGATGAGTCTCGATTTCTGTTGAGACATTCAAATGGTAGAGTCAGAATTTGGCATAAACAGAATGAGGACATGGATCCATCATGCCTTGTTACCACTGTGCAGGCTGGTGGTGGTGGTGTAATGGTGTGGGGGATGTTTTCTTGGCACACTTTAGGCCCCTAAGTGCCAATTGGGCATCGTTTAAATGCCACGGGCTTTTAATATCTATGTGTTTTAGATATATTTATTGTTTAATCGTATAATTATAAAATGTTGGATGTACATAAGCCTTCCCATTCCCTCAACCTCTCGTAAAACAGAACAGAACATGCTTTATTTGATTATCCCTTTGACAGGTTAAGGTCAAGCAAGGGCTTAAGGTCATCAATCATTCCTTTGATAGCATCATTCTGATAGTACTACTATTATGCTTACTTGGCAGGTGTGGAAAAGTAGAAGGTGGAGATTGTTATACTTTAGTTTCTCACTTTTAATTTCTCTCCTATTATTCTTAACAGTTGTATCCTGGAGTACTCATGGTCAGATTAATTTTTAAAAGATTGAGTGTTTTCAATAATATCTGATAAAAGAAAATGGACATTTCTTTCATACAGGAATAAAGACCTTTAGCTAAAGATGTGTCCCACATTGAAAACAAAATTTATTTTGTTGCTTCATCTGCCTCAGAAGTGCAGCATATTTATTGTAGTGTGATTCAGCTTTCACCTTAAACAAACCAATCAAGTACTGATAATATCAATACATTTTGCTATTTGTTTAAAGAGATCAGTGCTAAAAAGACTGACCTATATTAGAATTATTGCAAGACCTCTTACTAGCTTTTATTCCTCCTGACTCTCATTCAGCAGTGTTCTACTAATTCTATCAAATCTCTTTGGAAGTTTTCCTCCAATTTAAATATGGCTGACTCATTTAATGAACCCCTCTGTACTGCCAGATAATTATAGGCAGAGGAATGATTAACACAGTAAATTCAGAAGACATGAGGCAACTCAAAGTAAAAAGTCAGAAAGAAAAGGGTTTCAGTCAAGAGGTCAAATGGTACAAATAAACAACAAAAACAAACCTGTACTCAAGAAGCATGTATAGCACTGACACCCTCAGAATTAAACACTAACTAGCACTAAGAAAACATTGATTAGTGAATCCAAAATCTTGGACAATGCGGATAGCACACCACTATGTCAAACAGCAGTAATCTACTGATGTCACATGATATTAGTTCTCATTAGCAATAAACTTATTGCTAATTACAACTGAAAAAAATGTGTTGCTGCTGGAAAACAAAAATTGTATGTTAAAAAATCTTGAATGCTCAACAATTACACCAAAACTATTAGGATTAAACTCACTTAAAACAGGAACATTCTTTTTTAAAAACCATGTACAAAAAAAGCAGTTAATTTGTCACTGTCAATTGACAAATAATATGTATTTGATATTTCAATAGAATTACAAAAACTGCATAGTCTAAGGTTTGTCACATAGATAATACAGTTTCAGTAAACAGCATAGACAAATAGAAAAATTAACAGACCGTTTAATTTTTGTTTTATTGTGGATTGATTTAATTTAACTTTGGGAGCAATACTTGCTGAGTCAGTTATAAGAATTATAAGACTTAATCAATGTCAATTTTGTGGAATAGTGTGTGTCTGTGTTTCTGTTTGGCCTACAAGTTTAGTGTCTGCTATACGCAGGGTTGTCAGGGAGTTGGTGTAGAAGGAAAATTTTTTATATTAGCATACAGAATAGCAAATTAACATAAAGAGCCATAAAAAGTAATTAAAAGCTTCTAAAACATTAGATTAGGCATAAATTAGAATGTTAAGCAAATAAGATAGGTCAAGCAAATAGTTAACTAAAAAGCAGTTATATTGCATTATTTCTTAAGCTTACAGCAAAATTTCTAGTCTGGAAAAGAACAGAAATTGGCGTATCAAAACCAGTTTAGAACAGGATAAGAGATTGAGAACACCTGTGTTTAAGGCTGAGAAGCTAAAAGAAAAATACCACACAGAGAAGATGGCTCTGAAAGGCACGTAGCGAAACCAGCTGGATTGGGGAATCAGCAGAAAGGCAATGAAAGGCTTTTGCTGTAAGCAAGGTCACACTGATGTAACGCATGAAGAGAAACATTAGTATATTCAGGCATTAGTAATAATTATAGAAGAACATATTAGAAATTAACTTTAGTGTAGAAATTAAGACAAATCAAGTATGCCAAGCAATGATTAAATTATAGCATATACTATATTTCTTTTTAATTAAAGTTTAGCTTTAGGCCACCAATATAGCATAGCATTAAACGCTAGAGGAGGAAGTGACACCATGAAAGACCAAATATGGAATAAAGGACATCTTCCCAGTTGAAGAACCAATCAAGAATAAGAAAAACAGAAACTGGAATAAACAATAGACAGTATGGCCAGGTGCAGAATGAGCTCATTGAACAAGGTTAAAATGATAAGAAATTGTTATAAAAACTTCGATTATGGCAATGTTCAGGGCTCAGCTCAATTTGGCCGTATTGGGTTGAGTCCTTGTTATTTTTTGTGTTGTTTTATTGCAATAAAGCTTTAAAACTCTGTCTGTCTATCCTGTGTCCTAATAGCCTTTATTTTTGGGTAAAAAGCCTTCTGATAATGAATTTTTCGCCACGACATTTTGGCAACCCCAACGTGAGGAAATAACAGGTCACCTGCCTGATTCCAGCTGCAGGGACAGGCACAGATGGTGGCCACCTAAAAGGTAAGCGATATTTTCGCTAAACTAATTTGTGTAAAGTTTCAGAGAGCATCCTCCCCTCCAATGGAGACAAGCAGCATTTGGCCTTTCTAAAACGAACAGGTAGGAATGAAGGATGAACAAACAGACTTAAATAGAATGTATGGAGACTGTACAGCTCATGTGAGTGTATGAATGGTGGGTGCAGTAAATAAGACACTCTGAACCGATAAGCGGACGACAGAGGGCTGCACGGTGCAGTAAGTAGGACGCTCCGGACCGGTAGATGGATGACAGGGGGCTGCACTTGTAACGGGTAGTGCTTGAAAGCCTATTGAATATAAAAGGTTTATAAATAGGTATGAAATTACTGTGCCAATACTCCTTGCTGTGTCTGTACATGCTCTCCAGTAAGGCGTGAGCAAGAGGGCATTTCCATCCATCTGCAAGCCGTTGTTAGGGCCCGCAAAACGTAAGCTGGGAGACGTGCCATCTGTCTGCAAAACTGTCTTGAGTGGGAGCCAGTTTTTTGGAAAAGCTCTACAGCAGTTCCCTTTAACTGTGCCTCAGCAAAAGAGTTTGGTACAGGTGCGATTGGAGGCCTATCATTACCACCCCGGAGTAGAGCCGGAGTAGAGACCTGTTTAGGTACCGCATCCAGCTTGCCAGTAGGGAGAGCAAGTGGAAGGGCTCCTCGAGGGGAACAGGTGGATTGAGTGTGCTAGTATTAAGGGACAGATAAGGGAATAGAACTTTTTGTTTATTGTTTTATCATTTTTATTTCATCTTTATATTACCTTTGGGTATGTTAGGGAGGCACACAAGTGCTATGTACTCAAGTGCTGCATGAATGGAGTGCTTTTTTAGAAAAAAGCATTGCGGCAATTGTTGAAGCACGTACAGGTGCGCAGAATGCTTGGAGCGCTTTAAAATAGCGACACGGCGAGTGAAGCACACAGGTGCACATTGGAAAAAGAGTGTACTGTATGTTACAGAGGTACAACAACTACTTTAGGGCAAGAACAGGGCACTAGAGTATGAGTGTGAATTATAGGGAATGTACGAAGTATATATACTTAAAAAGGGAATATAACTTTTTGTGCGTGAAATAATGATATTGCTCTGAAGAAAAATAGAGAAACCTAAGCATATAAAAGTAGCTAAAAATAAATTTCACCTGGTGGGAGGAGCAGTAGAGCAGGAAAAATGGCTATTATTCAGAACCATAATTGTGACTTTATACACTGTTCGTAGACGCGTATAGAGAAAGTATTATTGCAGAAGATATAAATTGTGAGATGAAAAAGACATAATAAAGATTGAACATTTTTATTATGTGTGTTCAAAGGAGAATAAAAGAATAGTGCTAAAAATAGATAAATATATACATAAGAGTGGAGGAGAAATAAAAATATTACAAATTATTGAGGAGAAACAAGAAAAATAGCAGTAGCTGTAGATCAAATTACAGGAAGAGTGCTGTGCAAATACTGGAAGGTTGAGACTCAGGAGAAAGATAGTACAAGATTTATTACTGTGTTTGTAAGTTGTGGAAAAGTTAGGCAGCAAAATCTATGGCACAAGAAAAGATCCTGAAGATTAGCAATAGGAAACCCACGGCTACAGGGAGTTAAAATGAGTGCAAGCGAGCTGCCCTTAGATATATTGGGGCGTAACGATCCCCTCCACAAAGAACTCTTTGAAAAACTATATCAAAAATGGCATAAGAGAACAAAAGGTTTTCAAAACCGCTGGCCCCGAAAAGGTTAATTTCATCTGGAACTGTGTGAAGAAATGATAAATCACATAATTATAAAATGTTAGCGAAAAAAGAGAGAGGGCAAGAGAAAAGCGGAACTAAACATAATGCAAGTGTTTATGGGGGAAGCAATAAGAAAAGGTACAACACTAGAAAGAATGAATCGGTGCTTTACTGACAGAGAGGTAGAGAATAAAATCCCACCAGCACCACCGTCGGGTATATCACATGAGCTCCCAGTAATAGAAGGAAAATAGGATTTAAAGTACAAATAACGGTGAGAAATGAGGGAAAAGAAATGGGACAGGAAGAGCAATTAAGTACAGTGGATGAATCTGATTTTGTGATCAAATTAGAAATAATGAAAAACAGTAATTAGGGTTGCACCATTAAATAGCAAAAAGCAGCTAGGTGAAGTGTAGCCAGACACACACACACACACACATATATATATATATATATATTTTTTTTAATTGCCCCAACCTCAAATAAGGAATAAATTATTGTGTAAGTGACTGCATAAGCTCCGTTATTTCTTAGTGGTAGTAAAAATGAGCCACAGGTGCGGAGACAAGTGTGAGTGCGAGTGAGCTCCGGACCCAAATAGTGGGTTAACAAGAGACACAGTAAAGTATTTAAGCACACTAGCCAACTCACGGCGTACCATACGCCGCATAATTAGGCCGGTTTTTTAATGATTTTTAAGCACAGGGAGAAAATTAACATTTGAAAAATCGGTACTGTAATAAATCAGCAAGAAAAGCAACATTGTAACAATGCACGGAATGAACCAACATACAATCGTCCGTGATTGAAACTGGCGGACCGCCATCACTCATGTGCCCACCACCAACTCGTCACTTGAGTCGTTGTCGTCTTTGCACAGTCCAGATGCACCTGTGACTCACATAGACTTTCCGTGTTCTTGCAGGAGCATCTAAGAAGACGCATGTTTGTCGCGGATGCGAATGGCTGTATTTAGCGTTTAAAACAGTTTGCTATTGTGCAGGCGGTCGTGCGTCGTAACCGAAAACTCAGTTTTTAAAGACTGCTTACTTCATTGTGTTTTAACCTCAGTTGTAAAGGATTGTTTTAAGGAGCCCATGGGATACCCCTCACAAACCATTTTACACACCGCATATGGCGATTCACCTCCTCGAGAAACATGCCTCTATGAACGTCGGTGGCTTAGTGAATCCACGCCCCTTCCGGCGTGCTTTCCATGGGTGTCTTGCCTTAGTGAATTATATATATACTAGGCTGACCCGCCTTTTAAAGCGACCGACTTTTAAGTTGACCACTTCTTAAAGCAATTCAATATGTAGATCAATTTGATATTTTATACAAACTCATTAATTTGGTTATATTGCATTTGATCGGTATTACTTTAATACTCGTAGTTTTTGTTATTTTTGTGATGAAATTTAAACTTTTTTTCTATATTGAGGTCGCCCTTTTGAACCCCCCTTATATTTACTACGCGGTGAGGCATTTGTACTCCATCAGCATTAATTATTTCCAGAGACATAATTTTGTCTATTTTTCCAGCGCATCGCGCACAAAAGCAAGTGAACGATGGGAGCACCAGAACTCTGCTCACATCATGTCACTTCGTACCGCAAGCTGCAAGTAGTAAGTCTGTGTTAAGCGGAATACTGCTACGCTTTCCACTCACGGGACGGAAGGACAATCCCGACCGCTTTTATATAGTAAGAAAGAAGAAGAAGATATCGTCTGGAGTAGAAAATCATCTTTTACCTGGAAAAACGAAACTACAAATCCCATCGTGCATTGCAAAATGGACAGGGCGTGTGTGAAACTCCGCGCCTGCGTAGCACTCACGGGACGGAAGGACAATCCCGACCGCTTTTATATAGAAGGATAGATAATGAGTGTGAGTGTGAGTGGGATTTTATAATCAAGCACTTTTTACATAGAGATACATTGAGAGATTTTTTTTTTATCAAAACGGTGTTACTGTTAGGAGTTACAGCAAATAAATATATGAAAGCCAAAGTAGTTTAATAAAGATGAATATAAATTTAAGATCAGAGTATATTACAAAAATATATCCAGAAAAGCATTAACGTAGTTCACTTGACAAGATTTCTTAAAATAAATTTAATGCCATGATTTAAGTACTTTCAGTTGGCATGGGTTTCCTTCCTTGCAGCAGTAGGATTTCGTAAAATTATTAAGAAGCATAATTAAGGTAAGCACACGAAAATTAGGAGAAGTGCGAACATTTGGGAGATTGGAAAAATATTATGATTAAACTTTGGATATTAAAATGTGAAGTTCTGAAAAAGTTAACTTGATTCAAATACTTGTGCCTCATGTTACTCCCTGTTAAAAACAATTCGAGCCGTATTTACAGTCTGATAAGTAAAGCAGCCTTCAGAAAAATGTAGGAGGAAAGCACCAAAAGAAAAATTAAGCGATAGAAAAATGTGTTGAGTATATAGATTTATGTGTGTAAATATGTATATATCTGTGCATATATTAGTGGGGAAAAGAATATCATGCGCGAAAAAAGAAAAGTGCACTGTATTTAACTTCAAAGGTACCTGGCGCTCGCTAATGTCTGTGTGTGTGAATATGTCTGTGCTGAACTTATTCAATGTGTGTGCGTGAGCATTGATTTTTCTCTGTGTGTCTGTGTGTGTGTGTGTAAATATGTTTGTGCTAAAAATGTGTGAGCGTGCGTGTTGTTTGTTCTGTGGGTGTGCGTGTGTGTGTTTGGGAGTAAAAAAGCGAAACATGGAGACTTCTAGGTAATGTAGTTCAATTATGATTTGCTGAAACTGCCTTGTGCATATAAATTTCCAGAGCTCGTGACTAAAGATGGGTTAAAATGAATTGTGCATCTAAATTTCCAGAGCTCTGAGTAAATATGGGTTAAAATAAATTTGAGTATGTGTAACATTTGATAAAATAAAAAACGCATCCACTTTTAATTATACAAATGTTTATAAAATATGCACGGCATCTTTCCTTCGGACCCTGATCAAGTCTTAAGGAAAAATGTTCTTTTGATAACTATAACATACAAGGGAAACAATGCCTTTCAATTTCCTTCTGTCCTTTTCTTTTGCTTGTGATGTGTGTATGTGAAATTCTGAATTATGGGGATTATTACAGTGGAGTGTGTGGTGGTGCAGTGGTTAGCACTTATGCTAAGATTCAAGTTTATATGTGATTTGTGTTGAGTTAATATTCTCAGTGACAGTTTAGCCTTTTTGCTGGGAATGCCGTCTTGCTGTGGTATCAAACCGTGTGATTTCTCGATAGTTGGAATTGCCCTTAGTGACGCAGGAATGGATCGCCACGGAAGCAATTCCTCGTTGTCACTGAGTCATTTAGCCAATAGAATCTCCTTGATCTAGAAACCAGCACCGTTTCGAGCTGAGCAGGATCGTGTTATGTTTCCTAGGGTTAACACCAGCTAACGTCATGAGGCTGTTTTATGTTCGTTTGTCCTGATTGGTAATGTTAAGTGAGAATGGAACTTCCTCTTCTTCAGAATTCATTTTTTCTTTCTGATTCCTTTGCCGCATTGTTTACAAATATAGTGTGTAATAATAAATAATAAGTAATAAAACTGGGGTAAGGTTGAATGTGGTAAAACAATGGTGTGGGTGATAGTAAAGGGATGCCTATGTCTGCATGTTAAATAAGTTTCAGTGTGTTTGAGAGTGGCTGTGTAAAACTTATGTTGTTTGAAAGGATAGAATGATTTATATTAATGTGTGAGAGAATGTAAATGTTTGTTGAAATTAAAAGAGCTCTTAATTCTAAATTAAAAAAGATATGAACATGTGGTGTAAAACGTCTCCAGGTTAGGCATGATATTATATGAGCACCCTTTCATTTGAGTACTGGACAGACTCTGATAAAAGGGAGGATTTGAATTAAAAAGAGTAAATTTCAATTGGAGACATTTTTTAAAATAGCAATGAAACTGAAGAAAAACAATGGCTTCCAGTTCGGATAGTGGTCCATGCTAAAATATGCTATAAAAAAGACGGAAAAAGGGGGGTTAACTAAGAGAAAAACAGACTGTGCTCTTTGGGGTCAACATTCTGAAAAACATGTAACAAACATCTGAAAGATCATAATGAAAGAATGTGCAAGATCAACTGGCTTTGGCAAAAGGTTATGTGAAAAAGAAATCTGTATATAACTGAAATAGATTTAAAGTACTTCCTTCTTTCAAAATTCTGGGAAAAATTACCTAACAAAGAAGTGGATTCTTCATTCTAAATATGGGTGGGAATGTGCTAATCTCAAAGAGGGCATCGTAGTAAATAAATAAAGGCACATTTTACATTATAGGGCATTCTGATATATTGATTTCTTTCCCCATTTCCTTTGTATGTAAAATAGAATACTGGTATCACAACAAAGCTAATGAAGGGTTTACTTTTATTTTTGAAGCATTAATGAAGTATTGAATGACACATTTTATTAATTTAAGCTTTTAGATAACAAGTTATAAGGGGTTAGAGACGAAGTCCAAGATTATTTTTGCTGCTAAATTACCTTTGAAATAATTTAAGGGACTTTGAGTGGGAAGGGATAAAATATTTACTTCACTGACCTTGCTAATCTTAGATATGGTCCAAATATACTCAAATATGAACATCTTGTGTAAAAAGAAAAATGTTCTTAGGACTTTGCACATTTGAACAATGCTTTATAATTAAGATACATGGGAGAGGAAATGTGGAGCCTAATTTTTTTTTTTATATAATGTCAAAAATGAAAAATTATTAAGAATTTACCCATCCAGATTGTGGATTTCTTTCTTGACTCTGCTTGCTATGCTAACTATGAGATGTTCTCTGGAGATTGCTGGTATACATTGACAATCATTTAAGGGAAGAGCACAATGAACACTAAGACAAATTTATTATAATTGGCTGAAGACTTCTTGCACTTTTAAACCAACTTCCACGGAGCATGGCTTTTTAACTAATAAATACTCAACCTTCTCTTTGCTTCTGTTTGTTCTCTATCCCTGGACGTACAGTATTTGTCTTCCCTGTAAGAGAGCTATAAAATTTGGCTTTTATTCAATAATTATATTAATGGGATCAGTTTCAGATATTCTCTTGCTCCACATCTCCTCTAATTGTAAGATAATAACAGCAATATTGAAGAAGGGGGAAGGGGGAAGGGTTGGTATAAGTAAAAGTTTAATTTTGTTTACCTTTTGAAACCCTTTTTTTAATTTTTGAAGCTATTTTTTAATTATTGCGGAACAAGTGCAGATAATTTAAATAATATGCCAATATTATTAGGACCATTTTTGTAATGATTTATTATTAAGTACATTTTCCTTTGTAATAAATTAAGAGTGACTTTATTCTTATAATGACTTGGGACATGTTTTCAATTAAGTGGAAATTGCAACCACAGCCAAACTGCAAACAGCTATGAAGGAATGCTTGAGCTTTGTGCTTATCTATTTTAAATTTTACTTTGACTTTTTAAAGACAAATTGACTTAGAACCACAGACTGGATTGAAATGACTGTTTGTTTTACTGCTAGCAATATTTTTAATAAGGGGTACCCCCAACGAAACAGATCTGACATCTTATGACATATTATTTTTTGGATCCATAAGTAGCTACCAATGAAGAATTAACAAGCTGACTATTTAAATGAGTGTTTTTAAGTCTTTACATCTGCAGGTGAAAGCTGCTTTTTCCTAGTACATCGTAGATGACAGCATTTGAAGTTGAATCAGAGATTGGGCTGTGATAAAGGTCTACAGATAAGCTAATCATCCTAGTCCAAGGAGAACCCAGCCATACCGGAGATGGAATCAAGTCGTGGATCAGGCTATCGATCAGCTGACTACTGGACAACGCACTTCGATTCCAGTTCCAGGCATCATGGATACCTGCTGCCAAGAGCTCAACTGTGCTGGTGATGTTTGAGCCCAAAAGATCATCACGGATTACGAATCATAGATGACATCTGCCTGCTTTGGTCCAAGACTTCTAGACGTGGTCCTTTCTACCTGGGATATTGGATCCCAACACCTGCTTTAATCCTTATCAGAGAAGAAAATTTGTCACACTTTTACTCTGTAGAGCTTAATATTCTTTGCCGGAGCCTACTTTGACTGTCAACTTGTTTGACAACTAGCAACATCTTTTAAATTAAAAATATTTAAACCATAAAGTTATCAAAGGTATAGAAGGGAAAGCTAATTATTTGCAAGCAAAGCAGAATATAGGGATTCCTAAATAATGTGTTTAATGAATGTTTGCATTAATGGGAATATGACATGATTATTATGAATTCAAAGTGGTTAAGAATAGATATTTTTAGATAAGTGTTTTGATATGCCTTCTGATGTTTAATATGAGATAATAAGTTACCTTTAAGGACCAATGATTTATGTGATCTGTAAAGTTAATCAGAATCGAATCTAATATAACATAACATAAGAGATCTATTAGAGAGAGAGAGATTGTTAAGTGACTGTCATTGCAGGGGCAATCCACTATTACTAGTTAGGGTCAGTCCAGTTTAGATATTCTAGGTTATTGATTGTAATATTATAACAAATAATGTAGGGCTTCACATTTAGGTACATTTAATTAACTGAAAAGAATAATAGTTAGCTCATGGGGTAGCACACATAACTAGTATTTTGGAAAAAAGGAACACTTACTATAGGTCAGAACATCCATAACCTTTAGAATAGGATGATACAGTTTAGGCTAGCATGTTGATGGTGATACAGGTCAAATGATTAACATTATGGCTTGTTAAGTATATGTATTATAAAATTAGTGAAATGAATTAATAATTTGGCCCATAGGAGATGGAGTGTCTTATACAGGCAGTGATGAATGTGTGGTCTGCGAATTAATAAGCCCAGATGAAGTCTGAACATTTCTGAAGATTTGAAATCCTTAATGAGAAGCTTGGGTATAACCCTTGAAGTTGAAATTGAAATGAACGTGACCTTGAAAATGACCCAGTGACTTGCACTTTGGAAGGTAGTGCTGACATCTTCTGAAGGGAGGATTGACACCTACTGTCCATAGAATAGCTGCATTAATGTGATAAAGGTGGTTCAAGATTGAGGCCACAGCTGGGAGTACATTTGGGCAATTTTATGAATGAGTGTGTTAAGATGTGAGCATGGTGAGGTGTATAAGGACTTTATCTCTGATTATCATTGTGCACATCAGTGGCAACCTAAAACTGAGAACTTTTGAGTTACTTAAGATAGATTTTTATGCCATCTGTATCACCACCAACAATATTATTAATAGGTCTGATTGTAGATGAACACAAAGAACTAGGTACATTAAATAGTTATTTTACCATATTTAGGAATTGGGAGATACATTATGTGTTTAGTGTAAATTCATCTTAGAAAGAAAAGGTACAGCCAGTATATTTATTATTAGCTTCATTTGAACCTAGGGACATGGGGACTCATTTTATGGTAAAAAGCCTTCTGATGATGAATTTTTCGCCACGACATTGGTTTTTCCTGCAAATTGGACTACATTACTTTTAAAAGAGTTGTATTGCTTTGGTGGTGTGCAGGTTTTCAGTCTATTTTTCAAGTGCAATGGTGTCACCTCACCTGCTGTTATCAAAGGTATATGAAAGCTTCAAGGGGAACAGGTCTGGATTAAACATTAAGTAAAATAAGCACAAGCATAGGGCATCAAGGAAAGAGGGCACCACAGAAATTTTCCAATGCCAGATTTACCGTGGACTATATGTTGCAAATCTGCAAATGGTGCAGCTGAATCAGGTTCTACAAAAAAAGGGCTCTCACATTAAATGAAAAAATTACATTTATATATAAATATGTAACTCTTTGAAAAAGTCTTGTCTCAGGACTTCCTTTCATAATATATATAGAGAGTTTGTTAGTCTTGGCAATAGCTGGTCCAGCACAGTGCCAGTCATACAAGGAGTTCCTCAGGGCTCTGTCCTTGGTCCTCTGCTTTTCTGTATTTATATGATTCCCCTTGACCATATTATTTGTAGCTTTGGACTAGGTTATTATTTTTATGTAGACGATACTCAACTCTATTTCAATGTTAAATGTGGAATTTCATCAGAGCTTTCTCAGCTCACAACTTGTCTCAGTGAAATTAAAACCTGGATGAAGCAGAACTCTTTAAAATTAAACTGCAACAAAACTGAACTCCTGCAAATTGGGAATAAAGTGCAACTTAATAAAATGAGCTTCTTCCCAGTTAATCTTGGTGGTGATCTTATCAGACCTGCCTCCACTGCAAAGAATCTTGTTGTCCTCCCTTTCTTATTCTGCCCTCATAAATCACATTAAGAAACATTCTTACTTTCACCTCTGTAACATATCCCGTGTTCACTTCTTCCTCTCCTTTTCTAATGCTGAGAAACTTGTCCATGCTTTTATCACATCCTGCATCAATTATTGTAATTCCCTACTGGCGGGTGCCCCTTCTAATCTTATATCACAGCTCCAGCTTATTCAAAACTTGGCTTGAAGAGTCCTTACACAGACCAGCAGCAGTGAGCACATAACACCCATCCTGCTCCGGCTTCACTGGCTCCCGGTGTCTTACAAAATTGAATATAAAATTCTACTAATAGCCTACAAAGCCTTAAATGACCTTGCGCCAAACTGCATCAGTGACCTTTTCCGTTACTATGTGCCTGTCCGCACACTAAGGTCCTCTGATTCTGGCAATCTTCTTGTGCCCCACATTAATCTAGACTCTAAGGGTGACAGGGCCTTCAGCTGTATAGCGCCCAGACTCCGGAATGACCTACCGAAATTAATTAGATCAGCTGACTCCATGAATTCTTTTAAAAAACAACTCAAAACTCGTTTAATTAGGAAGGCTTTTAGCTATACCTGACTTTACTACCCTTCTTTCAGTTTACCTTTATGTCAAGGTGCTCATGTAACCTATGTGTGTGTGCTAGACCAATAATTATGTTGTCTGTTAGACTTTTCTCTGAATTTACTATTTTACTCTTGTTTATTTATTTATCTGGTTTAGTACAATTCTATGTACTGTATACCCTGCCGTTCTTTCTTAAACTCTGCAAAGTGCCTTGAGCATGGGAAAGGTGCTATATAAATAAAATGTATTATTATTTTTATATATATATATATATATAGTATATATATATACTGTATATATATACATAAATAATAAAATAGTAATAATAGAGGCAGGCTGGATGCCTTATTTCTACTAAGTATAGAAGCATGTGTATTATGTAAGATTAGTTTTGAGGATCTGATCAAAGACTCTGCAATTAAAAAACTAAGAGAAGACTTTTCAAATATACATAAAGTGGAAATATACAAAAATACTGTATACAATATTTTCCATCTTAGTGTAAGTTTTGTTCCATTTTGAAAAATAATATTTTATTTTACAGTTTATTATTGCTTATATTTTGAATTAGATATGTATGGAGACACCAAAATCTTTTAAGTGCTTTAGGGCCTCTAAAGGTCTTAATCCAGCCCTGAAGAGGAACCACAAAACCCTCACATCAATAGATAACCTCCATTGTTCAGTTTTTATATTGTATACAATTGGCCAAAGCGAATATTCATCATTCAACGGGCTGGTCTCTAACTTCATTAGATGGTTTTTCAGCTTTCATTGGGCAGGAAAATTTTGCAGGACCTGTCAACCCTGTCTACTGAGCACATAATACACTGTGACAATCCTGTTTTAAAGTTATTTTTATTCAACATATATTTTAATTTCTGTTCTTTTCTCCTCAGTTCTCAGTATGTCTGACTGAGGAGGAAGGATGATGCAAGGCAGAGGCTGACATCTGCAATAATTCAATTAATTGTCTCATTTAGTAAATAAATGCCACTGAACCAGAAGACTGCTGATTTTCATACGTCACAAGGTGCAGTCTTGGCTGCGTCTTGTAATGCACGCACGATTCAGTGACTGACCGGCCACTCGCATGCCCTGGTGTGGATTCTGCATGGCATGGGTACAAATGCTGCCGCTATTTGTTCTTGCTCGAAACCTTGCATTAGACTCAGCTACGTAAGGAATGCGTGAGAAAGATAATGTCATATTACATTAATATTACAGAGTTCCGAATATAAAATTACAAGAAAATGATGTTTTATTTAAATTTTATTCTTAACTCAGATCCACCCAGGACCGCTTAACAGAATGCGAAGGGTTGCCATTATAAGGGGTTTTTTTTTATATATAGCAGATTGCCATTATTTTACATTCAGTGAAATGAGCTAACTTTACGTTGTAATGTATTTAGAATTAGCTGTTTATCAAACTGATTTATTGCGTTGTCAAAAATAAATAAAAAACCTATGTAGGCTCGTTGGAATGGCGCAACTCTATGACACAGTCAATCGTGTATACGTCACAAGAATAGCGACAATTTCGGAGAGGTTTTTCATGTGTTGCTTCCGGATTTAAACAACATTGGCTTTTCTCTCTCCTTAAACATCCACTGAGAAATACTGATAAGGTAAGAATAGAAAGTAATATAAAGCTATTGTGAAAAAAGGTCTACAGCAATATGTAATTACATGTTAAAGCAAAATGGGCACTAGTATGTTTTCAGCTTGGTAAACATACTGTAAACTAGAGAAATAGTCAAAGAAACGAAAATAAGGTGCGATGAGAATAAATTATTATTGTTGTCATTCTAACTCGTGTTTTTAAAAAGGAGTGAATTGTTTATACACTCTGATTTAAGTATGTACTTGATTAATGAGAATATTACCGAGGTAAAGCTAGGTGGACATTCGCCATTTGTTTTATATGTGAAGTTTAAATCTATCATAATGTCATTGAAACAATCAGTAAACATAATTTTGGAAAATGTTAATTTATTTCCAAGCGTTATATAAGATGTATTTTACATTGCATGCACCGTATTTTTAAGTTAGATAATTTCGTACAATATTTGTTATTGGTACTGGCTTTTTAGTAACCAGACGACCTGTGGATAGCAAGTCCAGGAATCTACTGGTGTAAATGGCTTTATACTGTTCGGCAGTGAACTGTCTGCTACAGGCCCCACATTCCCTCTGTATAATATTGGTAAGGGGTCAAATACAATTAAGTTAACTGTTGGGTTTACATACTTCTGACATTCCTAGGAGCACTTTCTTGGAGTCCGCCTCAGTCAGGCATGTTGCTGAGTTCTGAGTACAATATCTGGGTCCGAATTGGTGACTTGACTGCCAAGGAACTACATTTTTACATCTTTGACCCCAATGTCACTGTTACCCACTCACCTTGTGGCCGAATTGGTGCTGCTGAATCAGGCATGCAATGAAAAATATAGGGATACAAAGCGACTGAAGCTAAATCAGACATATTAGGATTTTCTACACAAGATAATAAACATTTTCAGTTTGGTTATCAAGATCCTAACACAGTCCTTAAAAGCACATATTTCTCCCATCAATCCCAGGTCAACTATAAATTTTAATACGTAAATCTATCAACTGTTGGCAGAAAACACAATGTACTGTACAGTATATACAAATGCATGTAGCAGGCAGAGAACAGGTAGAGCTTGCATTTAGCACCTGATTGACTGTGTTAGTGAATTAAAAATAAACAAAAAAAAAACCAGTATTGCTTTGGAGTACTGCTGGATGGCTGTGATGTGCATATACATATTATTTTAAGGATGTTCAGTTTCTGAGAAGCAGATATATTTTGTTTTGTTCAGTGTGAATGAAAAATTTTATATATTTAAGAAAAAATGTTTTCTGCTTAAAGTATTTTTCATTGTATGGTTTAATTCCTGTACTTTATGAAAATATAAATATATATGGCTTATATATCTGCATTTTATGTAACCAGCATGGATCCAGCTTTGCTACGTGAGAGAGAATTATTTAAAAAACGGGCACTTGCTACTCCAGCGGTTGAAAAACGTCCAGCCGCTTCAGAAACATCCTCCAAGAAGAAAAAGGCCAAACTTGATCAAGGAAGTTCTTTAGGAACTAAACAGAGTGCAGGTGAGCATTGTGTTTCTTTACACTTGTTTATTTGTTCAGGTCTGATTTAGAAATTAACATTTTTCTTTTATCTGTTTTGCTAGTAGAGTGCATTGATTAATTTATATTGTGCAGAAGAATACAGAAATACAGTAGGTGAATAAAAATACCTTTTGTATATGTATGCATTTTGTAGTATAGAAAATAAAATATGCATTTTACATACACAGTATATATATTTTCAAGCTCTCTTTATCCAATTCATAGTTGCAGGGTGCCAGACCTGTAACATGCTTCTATTCTCGCAGTACTGGTTGCAGGGATAGAAAGTGTCAACTGCCCTCACCAGTGGTGTAACAGGAAGAAAATTGGAGTATGCAGATTAAAGTCAAGAAGATACATGGAGAAAGTGAAAACTTCATACAGATAATGACTAGGCAGAGGATTTAAACACAGGACACATATTCCAAAAACAATAGTGCTAATCATTGTGCTGCTGTCAATCATGCTTTCTTCAAATTATATACATGTACCATGGTGAAGCAGAAAGGATGGACGTTTTTTACAAAATCACAAGATTGTTAATTTTTTCTTACAAAGAAATTAATTGAATTGATTTGAGTTCATATTGAAATAGCATTTGACAAAATCAAGTGTGGAAAATAACATCTCCCATGTGGTGTCCGTTATCACTGATGCATTTCTGAAGGCGTTCATGGAAGTTGGCCTCCACTCTTTTCAACATCGTTCTGTCGATTTGGGCGACTTCCCAAATGGCTTCCTTCAGTTCCTCCAATGTACGGGGTTTATGCTCGTATAAATGTGCCTTGAAGTGACCCCACAAGAAATAATCGCACACGGATAAGTCAGGGGACCAAGGAGGCCAATGAATGTCACAAAACCTGGAAATGAGGTGACCAGGGAAGAGATGGCAAATAACATTCATTAATGCTCTAGCTGTGTGGGCTGTCGCCCTATCCTGTTGAAACCACACACGCCGGATGGGAATACGTTTTCGTCGTAATTCAGGTAAAAAGAAGTTGTTTATCACCTCGATATAGCGCTCAGAGTTCACGGTAACAGCATTCACATTATCGTTTTGTCCATAGCGCACCAAATCGTCACTTTCGGGCTGTGCAGCGGTCTTTCGTGTAATTTTTTCAGATTTTCAGAAGCCCAATAACGGCAATTCTGTTGATTCACCAAGCCATTGAGATTAAAATGAGCTTCAACACTTATGAACAAAATTAGGTTGTCATTTTGCTTAAAAATTGCTTCCAATTCATGTGCTAAGTTCAGTCGCTGTGCGTAATCCCCGGCCTTCAACTGTTGCACAACGGCCAATTTGTAGGGATGGAAATGCAGGTCTAAATGCATAATCCGCCTTGCCGAACGATTACTGAGGCCAAGTTCAGAAGAATGTATCCAAGGAGATCGACTTGGACTGCGCAGCAGCGCTAGTCGTACGCTTTTTACATGTTCAGGGGTACGTGCCGGTCGTGTAGCCCCCGGCGGTCTTTTGTTCATTAGTGTACCTCGTGTATGAAGTGCTTTAACCCAACGGTTAAAATGCGGTGTTCTATCGTCCACGGGTCCATGGCTTCAACTAATAAGAAAATAAAAAAATGCTAAGACTTCACTAACCTAACGCCACCTACCGCACATCTGTCACTAAATGTAGTGGTGAGTTTTAGCAGTTTCAAAGATGTCCGTCCTTTGTGCCTCACCCTCACCCACTTGGATTAAACTAACTATTGGAGCATTCATAAAGTGTTTTTTTTTTTACTTTCTCTTTTTAAATAAGAGTTGTATCAGTGTAAAGATTGAACTAGCTAAATGTTATTAGAAAAAAAAATCAGGACTTAACTCTTGTAATTTTTATATAGCACTAAGTTGAAATCATTCAGATACGACTTTATAGGCAATCTTGGAACACAAATAAAATACAATACTTTTAGAGCACATATACTGCATTCAGTTGGCTTCGCTGTTTCACAGCAGTAAATAAAAACAGAATTATTTCAGAATTGTATATCGCTCCCCAATAGTGAATGATGGCCTGTTTTTTCATAGCTGTACACATTGAAGTATACATCACAGTGTAGTACAGCACAATACTACAAAGTAAAAATATATGTAGTCATTACATATGTTTTTTGAAGGCCAGCAAATATAAGTGGAAACTCAGTAAGTTTATGTCATTGTAACTAACTCAAGTGTAAAGTTAGTTTTTATTTCCATAATATTTTTGTGTGATGTATTCTTCATCAATGAAGAAAGCCATAGAATGCTGGTAACATACTTGTGCATTATTACTTCTTTTTCAGTACACATGTGATAATACAAAGATTGCTGTACATTTCAGTAAGCAGGCAAATATACAGTATGCTGAACTAATGGAAAGCAGTATGTACAGTATATGTGAGATATTATTAACTGGCAAACCGTGTTTGATAGTCCTGATAGCATGAGTGCCTCTAGTATTATTCTCATCCCACTGCAATTTAATTTCTTTGATGACCTTTCTCTTTTTCATATCTTTAATATCTAGGTGGCTGAGGACTTAGAAATGGCCTACCACTTCCTCTGGCATTCATTAATAATTTCCCTTGACCAAAAAAAAATCTTGAGTCCTGTTCTGCAACAGCCCTCCTCTTACAAACATTTGCAAAAACTAAGGGACTCAGTGCCTAACGTATGCACATGCCCGCAAATTATCTGAATATCATCTGTTTGGTTTTTCAGGTTGTGCTGCAGGACTTACAGCAGCAGTGATCCACCGGATCTTCACAGTTTGCCCACTTCCATTCGTTAGCCTCCTTCGTACAATTCTGTCTGGGTACTGTCTGGTCAAGCAAAACCACTTTTTAGACCACAGAACGATATCCTGCCTATATATGGTTACTACGCTGCTGCGTGGAAATCTTGGCTGCTTCCTCACATACAGATTGCAGCCTTTGACAGTTGTGAGATAAGACAAAAGAGTGTGGTTATTCTCTTTTGCCTTATACAAAGCAATCGAGTGTTTTTCAGGATGCAGTGCTTGCTGTGGATAATGCCTTTATAAAAAGTTTAGAACCTCTTCATAACACAAACAGTTGCTTAGAATATACTACTACATCAGTATTTTTGATTATTGGGACCATGGTGGTGTTGTACCCTTTAGAAAAGGCTGGAAATGTGTTGTTAACATATTATATACTTGATGCAAAAAGTCTAACAAACAGCTCTTGCACTTCACAATCTGTTCACATTTTGCAAGCTCTCTATCACTGAAGTGCTTCTCCTACACCTTCCTGCTAGAACAGTATGCATCTGCCTTTCCCTTGTCCTATACTATGGCAAGTTGTTAAAATGTTACATAAACTTACTCAACCATTGATTTCTGACCCCACCAATTTTCTGTGCTACAGTGCTAAGTCTGCTTCCTGCACTCTCCACATTTCCCAGTCCTTCTCTTGATTCTTGCCTTGAGATGCTTTGATATCATAGAATTCCTGTACAGAAACACAACTCATGCATACTGTTAAAGGAATATTTGGGCTTCATCATCTGTCCATTCAGAGCGCTGTTAATTCAGGACTAGATACCTTCAGCTGACCTTCTGTAGTGGGACTTCAAGTTCTAGTTTATTATTATATGTAAACTATTGAGTTTTTTGTATTATATGTAAACTATTGAGTATTTATGAATTCAGTGAACATACTGAATACATACATGGTGGTGAATGTAGTTGCCAATATCAAGGCTTTTCTTAACATTTGAGAACATAAAGATATTGTGAGTTTTATTAAAGACCTGTTGTGTGCAAAGGTTAGGTAACTATTGATGATGACTCTGAAGAGTTTCTGCTGTAAACCTTTTTCACAGCATCCCCAGCGATGGACATTGAAGTTTAGACAACTTTCTGTTTCATGAAGTTCATTACCAGCTCAGTATTGTCATGGTGGTGTCTTTGATAATTTTCACAATGGAGCTGGAACTGTGGCTAGCTGTGCAGTCATAGCTAAACAAAGAGCATACTGGGTCTTCAGCATGTTCCATTGTGGGATTTCTGTGTGGAGGGTGTGATACTGCCAGTCTGTAAATGCTGGGGCCTCACATTTAACACCACTTTCTGCAATGGATTTTTAATCATTTAAGTTCCAAGTGTTTGTTAGATTGTTTGTTTGTTTATATTCTTAATAGATTAACATGGTCAAGTACAGGGGGTCCTCGGGTTACAACGTCTTGACATACGACGTTTCGAGTTTACAACACTCACTCTTAAAAAAACTTAAAAAAATTGAGACATGGGAAGGAATAAAAGTAAGTTTGTTTTTTTTTCATTCATTTTTTCTGTTACTAGAGTACAGTGTGAAGTACAGTATATTTATGTCCTTTTTCTGTGGCTTAGTTGTGTTTTTATGTTCTAGATTGTGATTTTGCAAATATGTTAGGATAGGTAAGTGACTTAGGCTAGTGTGTGTTTCGACTTACACCAAAATTCGGGTTACATCAATGTTGTAGGAACAGAACTGTGTCATAACCCGAGGACCCCCTGTACAAAGCTGTACAGTAGAACCTCGGTTCACGAATATCCCAGTACACGTACAACTTGGTTTACGACCAAAAAGTTCGCCAAACTTTTGTCTCGTTTCATGACCACACACTCGTTATACGAACAAGCCAGTTTCCCTTTCGGTTTGTAAATGTTCAGTCTCTCCCTGTGCATTTCCTGTGCACCAAACGAGAGAGAGAGAGAGAGCAAGAGAGAGCATGACACACAGACACACACAGGTAGTGCGAGAGAGGCGCACACACACACACACACACACACACACACACACACAGAGGCAGCCCGAGATGCAGACGCACAGGCAGCGCGACAGAGAGCTGGACGCATTAAGGTAGGAAGGCAGTTAAAGAATGCACTGGGCTTGATTTTGTTTTCACTTCTGTTTCCAGCGATCTGTTCGTAAAGTGCATTGTTGCAATGTTATTTTTCTTGGTGGTTTATTAAATTACGGATTTTTTCAAATGTTCATTTCATTTTTTTCCCTATGCTTAAAACACATTAAAAGAAGTGCTTTTAGCCAGCGGTTGGTAGCGCTATAGCGCAAACTACTGCAGTGTTAGTTTTCTCTGTTGTTCAAGGTTTTCTCAGTGTTATTCAATGTTTTTACATTTAGTTTACTATTATGCTGTGCATTCTATGGTTTAATTAACTATATTTGTGCTTAAAAACTTAAAAAAATGGATTTACATACAGTTCGCATGGTCTGGAACGGATTAATTGTATTTACAGACCGTCCTATGGAGGAAGTTGCTTCGGTTCACAACCAAATCGGTTTACGACCAGAGTTTTGGAATGAATTATGGTCGTGAACCGAGGTCCTACTGTACTTTGTAAATAGTACTTCGGCGTAAGAGTTGTTATCCTGGTGTGCTAGGATGGTTTAAAGTGCTTGTAATAAACTTAAAATATGTGACACATCCCCTGAGATTACTAATGCCTCTGTCTGGACCATATATTAAAAAGAAAAAACTAAGTATGTGAAATGTAGAGTCTGTTGTATACGGCATTTGATGTGATACCAAAAAACAGAAATCAGGGCAGGTGCTAGTTCCCTCTTTGAGATATTTTTTCTCTGATCTCTCTTTGAAATACAACAACTAAACTGGCCAGAGATATTAGTGATTAGTGAACAACCAAATACAAAATTATACACAAACAAAACACAAGTCAACAAGAAACCACTAATAACCTGTCACTACATTGTAATATCATGACATTCAAGACTTCATGGATTCCTTGGGAAATCCTTGTTAAGGCATCTAGCAGCAGTGCTAAGGAGTGCTTTCCTTTTACTGCTGAGCAATGGGATTGTAGGAAGCTGCACAGTGCTGCTGGATTTTTCTCTGGAGATCCAAACATTATCTTTGCATCTTCACTATTAAACTATTTTATCCTGTCCTCATTACCCTCACGATCTTACACAGCTTACATAGAGTACTGGGACACATGTTTTATACTTTGTAGTCCTCTACTTGGTTACAGCCTTATTCCAAAATGGATTAAATACATTTTTTCCTCAGAATTCTATACACAACACCCCATAATTACAACGTGAAAAAAGTTTACTTGACGTTTTTGCAAATTTATTAAAAATAAAAAAACTCAATTGCTCAATACTTTGTTGATGCACCTTTGGCAGCAATTACAGCCTCAAGTCTTTTTGAATATGATGCCACAAGCTTGGCACACCTATCCTTGGCCAGTTTCGCCCATTCCTCTTTGCAGCACCTCTCAAGCTCCATCAGGTTGGATGGGAAGCGTCGGTGCACAGCCATTTTAAGATCTCTCCCGAGATGTTCAATCGGATTCAAGTCTGGGCTGTGGCTGGGCCACTCAAGGAGCTTCACAGAGTTGTCTTGAAGCCACTCCATTGATATCTTGGCTGTGTGCTTAGGGTAGTTATCCTGCTGAAAGATGAACTGTCGCCCCAGTCTGAGGTAAAGAGCTCTGTGGAGCAGGTTTTCATCCAGGATGTCTCTGTACATTGCTGCAGTCATCTTTCCCTTTATCCTGACTAGTCTCCCAGTTCCTACCACTGAAAAACATCTCCACAGCATGATGCTGCCACCACCATGCTTCACTTTAGGGATGGTATTGGCCTGGTGATGAGCGGTGCCTGGTTTCCTCCAAACGTGACACCTGGCATTCACACCAAAGAGTTCAATCTTTCATCAGACCAGAGGTGCCTTTTGGCAAACTCCAAGCGGGCTGGCATGTGCCTTTTACTAAAGAGTGGCTTCCGTCTGGCCACTTTACCATACAGGCCTGATTGGTGGATTGCTGCAGAGATGGTTGTCCTTCTGGAAGGTTCTCCTTTCTCCACAGTCACCTCCCTGACTAAGGCCCTTCTCCCCTGATCGCTCAGTTTAGATGGCCAGCCACCTCTAAGAAGAGTCCTGGTAGTTTTGAACTTCTTCCACTTATGGATGATGGAGGCCACTGTGCTCTTTGGGACCTTCAAAGCAGCAGAAATTTTTCTGTAACCTTCCCCAGATTTGTGCCTCGAGACAATCGTGTCTCGGAGGTCTACAGACAATTCCTTTGACTTCATACTTGGTTTGTGCTCTGACATGAATTGTCAAATGTGGGACCTTATATAGACAGGTGTGTGCCTTTCCAAATCATGTCCAATCACCTGAATTTACCACAGGTGGACTCCAATTAAGCTGCAGAAACATCTCAAGGATGATCAGGGGAAACAAGATGCACCTGAGCTCAATTTTGAGCTTCATGGCAAAGGCTGTGAATACTTATGTACCTGTGATTTCTCAGTTTTTTATTTTTAATAAATTTGCAAAAACCTCAAGTAAACTTTTTTCACGTTTTAATTATAGGGTGTTGTGTGTAAAATTCTGAGGAAAAAAATGAATTTAATCCATTTTGGAATAAGGCCGTAACATAACAAAATGTGGAAAAAGTGATGTGCTGTGAATACTTTCCGGATGCACTGTAGGTATTTGCTATCTGCTAACTCTCTCCCCTTACCAGTCATACTGCCAACATTCAAAGTTCTTATCCTCCGCTCCACTCTCTTTACCTTCCTCCTCTCCTCCTGTCTCTGGTCATGTCTTCCCCCCTTCTTCTCCTTCTTCTTCTTAGGCCAACAGTAGCCCAGTTTCCGCCAGCACCCTGTTGGCTAATAGTACTGGTGGCGGTCGTTGTTAACCCGGGGCTCGACTGATCCGGTATGGAAATTTGTATTGTTGTCCAGATATTAATTTGGCAAAATTTTACACCAGATGCTCCTCCTGACGTAACCCTCCCCATTTATCTGGGCTTGGAACCGGCACGAAGAAACACACTGATTTGTGTATCCCCTGTGGCTGGGTTACACACAGTACTGTGTACAACACCTTCATTTTTAATACTTAATTTTATTCTTTGGCAGAGTTAAAGATGCTAAGATTTTCATTGGATGTGACGAGGATGGACAGGATTAGAAATGAGTACATTAGAGAGGCAAGATTGCATTGGTTTGGACATATGCAGAGGAGAGATGCTGGGTATATTGGATAAAGAATACTAAGGAAAGAGCTGCCAGGCAAGAGAAAAAAGAGCAAGGCCTAAGAGATGATTTATGGATGTGGTGAGAGAGGACATGCTGGTGATGTGTGTGACAGGAAGATATGGAAAAAGACGATCCACTTGGTCTATCTAACCAGACTATCTTATCAGACATAAAAATCTTGGTTATTGCAGCTTTAATGAAAAGGGCTTGTTTAATAGTTTAATGCTGGTATAAAAATAACCAGACATGTAACTATTTCAGCTTTGTGGGTGTTCTAACAAATGCTTGCAGATTTCATGCATGAAATCAAGCGTAAATGCTGATTTGTTAGTTACCAGATCCTAGAGAAAACCGTTTTTGACTGGTTTAACATGACTGTATTGGTTCTGTAATAAATTACTGCTTGTATGTTGTTAATTCATTTTGTTTAGTTTACAGGTTCTTTTTCTTCTGAACTGCTTCAATGTTGAGGTTTAAGTGGGAGATTAATTATTAACAATAAATTTATTCTCTGCATTTCATGTTTCAGAAACCAATAATGGATCATTTAACCTGAAAGCACTCTCTGGAAGCTCAGGGTACAAGTTTGGAGTTCTGGCGAAAATAGTTAACTATATGAAGGTAATGTAAAGATTTTTGTTTTCATATTGTAATTAATTTTTTAAGCTAATACTGTATGCAAAAGTGTCTCTGAAACTAGTGTTTTCTGCTTGTGAACTCAAAATTGCTTTTAGTTTTTTTTATTCCTGCTTTAAATTGAAATTGATTATTTACATTTGTTTCCCACTTACTACACTGTATAATCAGACCAAAAAGTTCTGGAAATAGTTTATACTGAAAATTTGGGGGGATACTTTTTATGTATCGGACTAAAATTAGATCTAAACTTTTGCTGTGGTCAATAGCAGTATGTTCTATATACAACAACTTCACAATGTACAATTTTAAAACCCTGCATTGCACTTATTTTTTTGCCATATAATTTTTAATTATATGAATGAGTCATTTATGCAAAATTAAATACTTTGACTACGAATGTAGTGTTATGTTTGGATTCAAAATAGTACCACAGAACATACATCATGAAGGTGGCAAAGAATATTACTGATTACTGTAATCTGAGGCTTTCCTGAATATCTTCGTTCCCTATCACGGAGTGTCAAAGCTGTCACCTTGCAAAGAAATCTCATTACTGTCACTTGCAGTCTTTATTTCATTCAGTCGTTCCCCATAGCTTATGACGATAGGTGATGACAGGGTTATAGGTCAACTTGTAAACCAAGAGCTCTGTTTTTAGACTCTGCTCCCACTTTGCCAACGGTATAGTGCTCACACAACAGCTGCCACTGCATGAACCTGTTTGTCAGTCTTGCACTCCCTTTTTCCGTCACTTATCTCTCAAGTATGTGCTGAAGGTCACAGTCAGATAAGGCAAAGAGGACACCGTCATCCGCATAAAGCAACTTTGCTACCTATAGCATCCCACAAACAGAAGTGGTGATAAGACATAGCCTTGACAGAGATACCCAAAGTGAACAGATTCAACCTAACGATAAGCATTCAAACACAACTGTCACTGCATTCATATAGGTAATTAATAGCATGCAAAATCAGCCCTGTTACTTCATATTCCTACAGCACTGCCCACAACACATGCTAGTCATATTCTTTTTCCAGTTCTAGAAAACACATGTAGACTGGGTTATCATTCTCCCATGCATCCTCCAGCAATTGTGCCAGGGAGAAGAGCTGGTCTACTAAGGCATTTCAGTTAGTTGCTTGTTCACAGCAATTTCCACACAATCTCATGATCACCACCATTTTGTCTATAAGTGTGATGTTCTTATTGTGGAAAGATATGTTAGCTTTACACCAGATGTAATGGGACTTGTGACTTCCAAATAGTTCCACTTTTCAGTTGTCAGTCCATAAAACATTATCCAGAAAGTTTTAGGAGTAATCATATTGCTTTTGGCAAATGTTAGCTTTTATGTTCCTCTTGTTTAGTGGTAGTTACAGTTTTTGTCCCTTTGTCTTCCTAATGGTGGAATCATCAACCGTGACATTAACCTGAGCTGAGAGAGGACTGCAGTTCCTTAGATGTACGTCTGGTTTCTTCTGTAACTTCCCAGAGGAAGTTTCTATGAGCTGTTGGGGTAATTCTGCTATATTGGCTACTTCTGGGTAGATTCATCTTCATGTTTTGTCCATATGGAAATGATGGCTTCCAGGATAGTTCACTAGAGTCCCATGGTTTAAGAAATTACTCTGTAACCCTTTTTTTCCTGATATATAATTCAGTAACTTTATCCAAAATTTGTGAATTTCTTTTGATTGAGGCATTTTGATTGATGATGATGATTTTGAGGCATGGTGTGCTTAAGACCTTTTAGCCAACTTCACATCTCTGGAATGGTTCTATTTAAGTGATATTAGATTCAGTAGGACTGACAGCAAACAAGCTTGGGTGTGGCTAATCTAATTTAACTCATCATTTACATTTTGTTCATTGGTTGATGAGTGATTGAGGAGGTCAGTTACTTTTTCACATAGGTGATTATAGGTGTTGGTGAACTTTTTGCTTCAATAAATCTAATAATTGAAATACTGTGTATTGTATTTATTTGAGTTGTCTTTTATATTATACTAAATTTATTTGGAGATCAGAAACCACTAATTAAATAATTATGAAGTAATGAATAGGCAAGAACAGAGGAAATCAGGAAGGGCAAAATACTTTTTCACTGCACCACATCTCCATCATTCCCAACATGAGCACTAAACTCACCTAGTGAGACTACTGGGCCAGTTGGAGGTACCCGTTCAAGCATATCACCCACCTTTTCTATGCATGAATACTCCGAACAGCTATTTGGCGCATATACACAAACATAAGTCAGTTTCCCTTTCTCCATTTTTCAGTTCAAGTCCAACTAGGTTTTACCCACTTATACCCGTAACTAAACTGGCATCACATCCTACTCTCACTTTTCATCTTGCACAAAATGGTGCCACATCGCCATTTCAGGCTGAGACTGGCTGGGTTATATGGGTTGCCTGATCACCACAAGGGTCATTGTGAGCTGTTCTTTATATGACCTTTCAGCCCAAAACTGTTTGCCACAGGAAATCCTTCAAGGAGCACAAACTTCCAGAAGACATAACAGCATAATAACTGCACCATTTCCTCTATTAGAAGATATTAGAATGCAATTTACAACACGTTAGTGCCGTTCCTTAAATTTTACAAGTGAGACTGCACCATTTCAAATAAGTTTTAATAAGTAAGGTGAGAAGAATCTCCAAGGTCACTACTTTTCAAGTATGTAGCTGATCTCAGTAATAGTATACCATAACCCTTACTTCTGTTACCAGGCAAAATCAGAGAAACTATAGTTGGAAATAAATAAGTAGGACTACTTGCATGAAAGTAACAGATTAAAAAATCACATTAGAACATTACAACAATCTAGGCAAGAACGGGCCATTCAGCCCAACAAAGCTTGCCAGTTCTTTCCACTTAATTCATCCAAAAAAACATCAAGTCTAGCTTTGAAAGTCCCTAAAGTCTTCCTGTCTAACACACTGCTTGGCAGCTTATTCCAAGTGTCTATGGTTTTCTGTGTAAAGAAAAACTTTCTAATACAGTGGAGCCTCGGTTCACGACCGTAATTCGTTCCAAAACTCTGGTCGTAAACCAATTTGGTCGTGAACCGAAGCAATTTCCTCCATAGGATTGTATGTAAATACAATTAATCCTTTCCAGACCATACGAACTGTATGTAATGTGGCACGCGGCTGGGGATGGTACTCAGCCGGGACACCCAGGAGGACTGGAGGATGACTTGCTCCTTCTCCAGACCACGAGGGGGCGACCGCCCTGGTTACACTGGGGACCATGGGTGCAGAGCTTGGAAGCTCAACCCTGTAGGGGCCTGTGGTCACCGCCAGGGGGCGCCCCTGTGCTTGAAGAGCCCTGGACCTCAGCACTTCCGCCACATCAGGAAATGCTGGGGGGAAGAAGACTGGGGACACTCGGAGGGCTTCCAGGTGCACAGCCGGCACTTCTGCCACACAGGGGAGTGTCTGCGGAGGAGTGTCGGGGAGCAGCTGGAGCCCATCCGGGTTGCTATAAACTTGACTTGTAAATATTGTATATAATAAATATGTGTGTGCTGGGTGACAAACCGCTGTCCGTCTGTCTGTGTCCAGGCCATGTTCCACAGTAAATATATATATTTTAGTTTTTAAGCCCAAATATAGTTAATTATACCATAGAATGCACAGCGTAATAGTAAACTAAATGTAAAAACACTGAATAACACTGAGAAAACCTTGAACAACAAAGAAAACTAACACTGTAATAGTTTGCGCTATAGTGCTAGGAACCGATCGCTAAAAACACTTATTTTTAATGAGTTTTAAGCACAGGAAAAAAAATGAAAATTTGAAAAATCCGTAATTTGATAAACCACCAAGAAAAGTAACATTGCCACGATGCACGCTGTGAACCGATCGCTGTAAACAGAACTGAAAACAAAAACAAGCCTTTTCTACCTTATGCATCCAGCCTTCCCTCTCTCGCTCGCTCTCTCTTTCGTGTGTGTGTGTCTGTCTTTCGCAAGCTTGGAGCGCCTGTGTGTGTGTCTCTTTCTAGCACACACCTGTGTGTGTGTGTGTGTGCGCCTCTCTCTCGCGTGCCTGTGTGTGTGCATCTCTCTCGCGTGCCTGTGTTTGTGTATCTCTCGCTCGCTCACGTGCGTGTGTGTGTGTCTCTCTCTCGCACGCCTGTCTCTCGTGCGCCTGTGTGTGTGTGTGTGCCTCTCTCTCGCACGACTGTGTGTGTGTGTGTTTCATGCTCTCTCTCTCTCTCTCTCTCTCTCTCTCTTGCTTTGCTCACTCGCTGCACAGGAAATGCACAGGGAGAGTCTGAACTTGTACAAACCGAAAGGGAAACTGGCTTGTTCGTATACCAAATGTGTGGTTATGAACCGAGGCAAAATTTTGGCGAACCTTTTGGTCGAAAAACGATTTGTATATGTACCGGGACGTTCGTGAACCGAGGTTCCACTGTATTTGTGCAAAATTTACCTTTAACAAGTTTCCAGCTGTGTTCTTGATGAACTCATTTTAAAATAACAGTCTTGCTCCACTGTACTAATTCCCTTCATAATTTTAAACAGTTCAATCATGTCACCTCTTAATCTTCTTTTGCTTAAATGGAAATGTCTCAGCTCTTTTAATCCTTCCTTATATTTGCCCCCTGTAGCCCTGTAATCGGCGTAGTCTCTCTTCTCTTGACCCTTTTCTAGTTTTTTATTATATAATAGTAATAATAATAGCAGCATAGTACTCAAAACAGTAAATGCGAGGAATACCTGGGATCTTGATTATGAGGCAGCAGTTCCTACCCACAACACCAGCCAATCTGACATATCTGCTTTCTGGGCTTTTGGTTTTTACACATTGGCAGCAACATCTAAATTGAATAATTTCTTTTTCTTCAGGTATATTCTTAAATAAAAGCACACTTGTTTATACCTTTTGTGAAAGTGTTTATTTGATAGTTGGACTTCAGTCTTCACACATTATTCACTTCACATCAGTATTTTGTCATTATTATTATAACATGAAAAAATTTTCTGTTTTATTTGTGTTCAACATTTCTTGCCTCACATTTCCTGTCCTCCTACATTTACACAGATTGTTGTAGACACGGAACACACATGAAATGTATTCCAAATAATGATATATTATTTATCCTATACAATTCCAAACACCTAATTCCCAGTTAAAAATACATTAGCTGTGAGAATTTTGTGCCTGACTTGAGTTCAGCTGCTTCAGTGTGGGATGGGATAGCAGGCTGATTGCTGCTTGTGCTGATCCACACATTTGCAAAACAAAGACACTGATGAGGAGCTGCAAGAGAAGTTAAGGTGGCCCGGCATTACGAATATTTTCATAGGCTTCAGGGATTCTAGTTTTAAACATACTTCAACTAGCGTACCCATACATTGGTGCACCTCAGATGTAACCTGTCATGTCGGAATAGGTCCCATCTGTTCCAAAACATAAACTCATACCCTTCTACCCTGCACCAAGATTTTAACCACACCTTAAGTCTTCTAATCTTTTCAGTCTTACGTGGACTGGTGTGTGGCACAGGCAAAAGTTCAGAGAAGACTACCTTCTCAGTTCTGCTCCTTGGCCTGGCCCCTAACTCTTTGAATTTGGATCGCAGAACTGACAGTCTGCCATTATGTATCTCATTTGTTCTAACATGGGGAATAACAAGTGGATCCACCCCCACTTTGGCCAAGAGCCTAAGCACCCTTCCAGGAAAGTCCCCTACCTGTGCACCCAGAAGGCAACACCCCATCAAAGACTGTCTCTGGAGCAAACCTCTACTTCAATCCCCCCTAATAATTGAGTCCTCAACTATCACTTCCTCTCTCTTTTCTCGGAAGTGGTTTTGAGGTGGCCAGTGGGGGCTCCTCATCCCTGCCTATCACCTCAGAATCACCAGAGACACCATCCAGCTCTGCAAGGACCTGAAAACGGTTTGACACTTCTAATTCTGGGTTGATATCCCCAGACAGTGTCCAAGCTTTACCTTGCATCTTGTGACTGTGACCCTACCTTTGTGGTCTGGATTCTCCTCCTGCACCCCGTTAGGTGTGCACACTATCTCTCTAAAGGACACCTGGGCCAGGTTCACCAATTCTCTACTACAAAGCAGGCCAGCCAACTCCTCCTCCAGCTCAGCAGCCCTGAGTTCGAGGTGCTGGATCAGCTGGCATCTCCTGCAGATGTAGCACTCATGGACAACTTTCTCCTCCAATCCGCCATCATCTGAAAAGTCCAACATCCAAAAGGACTTGCATTGCACTGACCTCATTATTAAAATTTGATTTAGGATTACTAGAACTGCCTTAACTTTTTTTTTTAATTAAAATTAAATTATTTTACTTAAATGGTAACACTAAGAACTGCTACAGCTATTTTACAACTTCAGTCTCCTTAAGTTCCTGTAATATTTTCCCACTCAACTGCCTGCTGTTTGTCCTTCGATAAAGTTAACTTTACTTTTCTGCCTGTTTTCCTAACTTTGCACTCCTCTTATTCCTTATTTAAAAATGCTCTACTTTCACTGTTTGTATTGAACTTTATGGCCATCAAACTAAATGTCATGTTTGCCATGAGCCAAACAATGCACATTAACAAAAATGCACTGTCACCACTAGGGAGTATGGTAGTGGTAGCATCATGTTATTAAGGCTCTTCAATGTGGCAGACATGAAAGGCTTGTGTGGGTAGAGGGAAAAATTAATTCTGTAAAATGCATGGGAATCCTGATGCAGTAAGCTAGAAACCTGACCCTAGGGGAGAAGGGTGGTTTTCCCGTAGTAATGAACTCTTACGCTGTTGCCCCCTTAACTGTTCTACCTCCAGACTGTTAAGAACTGTTAAATTTAAAATGAATAAATAAAACTCGCTTAGTGAATATCTGCTCCTAGTTAATTTCATACTGTCTTATCTGCTCCTATAGCCCCTTGTGTTTTTCTGGACTCCTTGCTTTTGAGTCCTGCAACGTGTACAACTTTGCTTTATTCAGAAACATTACTTTATATACTTTTTCATGTTTGAAATTAATTGTGAATCATCTGAGAAAGATGTATAATTGTTTTGAGCTCTATTAGACAACGAAGCAGATAGTGAATTTGACAGAATTTCAGATTTTTTTCAGTTTTTTTTCCCCAGAATGTGACTGCAATGTGTGTGGCCGCTGGGGGGAGGGGGGGCACCTGCTCCTCAACACCCAACACAGACACTAGGCAGAAGTGCAGCAACACAGACATTTATTTATAAGGGGGAAATACTTTTCCTTCATTACCCCTACAGCACAGTACAATAAGAACAGCACTTTCTTTTCTTCTTTCTCTCTGTTACTCCTTCCCCCTCCTGACTCCAGCTTCCAGAATTAAGGCAGGTGGCTCCTTTTAAACTGCACCTGTGAGTGCTCCATTTGGCTCATTAGCAAGGTCTGGAATCTTTCCCAGGTGTGGTGAAAGCCCAACTTAGTTGGGCTTTGCTGTCTCTGTAGCTCCCCATGGAACCCAACAGGGCTACAGCAAACTTCCAGCTTGCCCTTAGGGAATCTGTGGTGCCACAGCAACCCGGGGTGCTGTATGCTGGTCGGTACCAAACCCACACACACAGGTCCTTTCATCAAGCTAGGGTCCCAGCTGTAAGTGACAAATGTTTAGTTGAATGTGGAATTCTACACAATGTAGTTAATATTCTTTTGTTGGCAGTATGGTAGAACTTACAGTATATGTGTTTTCATTTATATGCATATGATACTCTCTGAAATGGTCTTTACATAAATGAGACTAATTAGGGCTCCAACATCAATAATTTTGAAAATAAAAGTCCTTCAATATAACAAAAAATAATGTTCACATTTGAGTAGTCCATGGTGTAATGTTAGTTTGTGAAATAAGATAACTGTAGCATTCTTATTGTCAATCATTTCTCAATTTAGTTAAAATTAGCTAACAACTAAATCATGATGTGTGAATTATCCCGTTTTGCTAGGCTTTCACCAGCACAGGAGACTCGGCCTGATTCAAAAACAGGCTTGACAGTCAGTGTATTACATGCACTTTAATAACCCATTTATTCACACAAATTTGGTTCCTAAACTGCCATGTAAGCCCAAACTGGATTATAGTCAAGGATTTTGTGGTCTGCACATCTCTGTTCACCTGTGCATTACACATGCTTTCAGCAAACACATACTGGCAGGCCACTCCTTTAAAGAATTCAATCGCACAGCCACTCAGAGAAGAGTATGTTGTATAATATGAATTAAGTTTCAGTTTAGTTTTAATTCAGCCGTTTGCTTTAGATATGTTGAAACAGTGTGATCAGGTGACTGAGTTGCTACTGTACATACGTCGAATCTTCAGAGGCTTAAGTCAGAGATGGTAAAAGGGATGGATGTTTTTTCAGAGCACACGAGTGACTAAACATTTTTTAAAACACAATTATTACAGTCTTCATGCTTGTTTTCACGGTTTCTGATAATGACACACACAGTGGTACAAAAAGGTACTTGACTGTCCACCTGCATTTCAGAAAGAGTGCTTATAGTCTTCTTTCATCTGATACTCAGAAATGTTAATTAAAGATGAGCTACCATCTCTGCAGAGTCTTTGCCAGACAAAGAGGCACCTCAATAATATTCATCTTAAACTTTGAAATTCCAGCGATCTTATGCTTAATCTGATGGGCGCACCACGCATCCATAAGCAGGGCTAAACCTGAGATAATTTCTGAATAATAACTTGAAAATAAACCATTTCAAGGAGTAATAGCCATTTTAAATACTAGTAATGTTTTGGCTGTATTTTTAAATCAACTTAATGGTATCTTGATAAAAAAAAGGTATCAAATTCTTTCAAAACCATGAAAATTTCTAGATGTGTCCACACTCTTGACTGTTACAGTATATACTCACAGATAAGTCAGGACTTGATTTTACAGTATAACTTCTGGTATTTTATAATGTCATTGTTTAAGTCAAATATGGAAAACTCACTCTATTGGTACAAGGGATTATGATATGCTAACGCCCACCTGAGAGAGTAACCACGGAGCACACTGCCTTTTTTTTCCTATGTGGGTGTGGCAATGTACTGTATCAGCATGTGCTCCTAACCTCTCTCTCTGTTGTGCCTACGTGACCACACGTTAATGCCCAAACTATTCCGAAGCAACGTTTGCACTGATTTGTATTTTTTTGTATCTGACACCCGCATACACCTTTATTGTAACAGCATCACTTATCTACGATGGAGTGTTTAATCAGAAGAAAATATGAAGCTGTTTTTAAATTACCACTAGAAATACCAGAGCCAATGAAAAAACTCATAAATCTGGCCCACCTTAAATCCCTTCACACCTCTCCATCAGCCTCTTGTCTTCTAAATGTGTCGATTAGCCCAAGCAACAAGCAGCCTGCTATACCATCCCCCTCACCGCTTCAGAATGGGAAAGACGTTCCCCCAGTTCCTGCCTTGATTGATTATCTGGGAGTGAGCTACCCAGAATTGTAGAGGGAAATAATTTGATATGTGTTTTGTGTCTACAACAATCTATGTAAACACATTGTTAAAACAGAAATATTTTTCATGTTTTAGTAATAAATAACAAAATGTAGACATGAACTATATAATGTGTGAAGACTGATGGTGAAATCTATACTAATAAAAGGAAAAACCCTCACTCACTCACTCACTAATTCATCACTAATTCTCCAACTTCCCTTGTAGGTAGAAGGCTGAAATTTGGCATGCTTATTCCTTACAGCTTACTTACAAAAGTTAAGCAGGTTTCATTTCGAAATTCTACACGTAACGGTCATAACGGTCGACAACGTCCACCATGTTGAACTTTCTTATTTATGGCCCCATCTTCACGAAATTTGGTAGGCGGCTTCCCTGCGCTAACCGGAACAGATGTACGTACTTATTTCGATGGTATGACGCCACTGTCGGCCGCCATATTGAATTTTCCAAACGTCACTAATTCTC
>NC_053157.1:99871500-99921500 GCF_016835505.1 Polypterus senegalus | reverse complement strand
ACAATGTGTCCCTGAATGAAGGGAGGCTCAAAATCAAAAGTACTAGTCAGTATCTGGTGTGGCCACCAGCTGCTTGAAGTACTGCAGTGCATCTCCTCCTCATGGACTGGACCAGATTTGTCAGTTCTTGCTGTGAGATGTTACCCCACTCTTCCACCAAGGCACCTGCAAGTTTCTGGACATTTCTGGGGGGAATGGCCCTAGCCATCAATCCAAATCGATCCCGCTCCAGGGTACAGGCCTCGTGTAACGCCATTCCTTCGACGATAAACACAAATGCCCATCACCCCTGGTGAGACAAAACCGTGACTCATCAGTGAAGAGCACTTTTTGCCACTCCTGTCTGGTCCTGTGAAGGTGGGTTTGTGCCCATAGGCGGCATTGTTGCTGGTGATGTCTGGTAAGGACCTTCCTTACAACAGGCCTACAAGCCCTCAGTCCAGCCTCTCTCAGCCTATTGCGGACAGTCTGCGCACTGATGGAGGGATTGTGTGTTCCTGGTGTGACTCGGGCAGTTGTTGTGGCCATCCTGTACCTGTCACGCAGGTGTGATATTCGGATGTACCGATCATGTGCAGGTGTTGTTACACGTGGTCTTCCACTGCGAGGATGATCAGCTGTCCTTCCTGTCTCCATGTAGCGCTGTCTTAGGCGTCTCACAGTGCGGACATGGCAATTTATTGCCCTAGCCACATCAGCAGTCCTCATGCCTCCCTGCAGCATGCCTAATGCACGTTCACGCAGATGAGCAGGGACCATTAATTAATTGATTATGGTTAATTGAGCATGCATGGAAAACATTGTTTAAACCCTTTACAATGAAGATCTGTAAAGTTATTTGGATTTTTAAAACATTATTGTTGAAATACACAGTCCTGAAAAACGGACGTTTCTTTTTTTGCTGAGTATATATATATATGTATATATATATGTGTGTATATATATATGTATATATATATGTTTATGTATATGTATTTATATATATATGTTTATATATATATATGTGTATGTGTATGTGTATGTGTATGTGTATATGTATATGTATATGTGTGTATATATATATATATATATACACACATATATACACACATATATATATATATATATACATATACACACATACACATATATATATATACACACACACACATATATATATATATATATATACACACATATATACACACATATATATATATATATATGCATATACACACACACATACAGTATATACATACTGTATATACAACATATACATATCTACATATATATATCTACATATATATATATTAGGGGTGGGACTCGATTAAAAAATTAATCCAATTAATTAGAGGCTGTGTAAGAATTAATCTTGATTAATCGTATGTAATCGACACGTAAATTTGCCCCAAATCGCAAATGTTTTTTTTTTAATTTAAAACGGTTTTAGTGGGCTTACAGAATCAAATAATAGACATGGACATGAATATTGTAAACTGAAGCTGTTTTAATTTCTGAAAAAAGCTTTTAAACTGCATTTGAATTCAAAACAGAAACAAAAATATCATCCCTGGTTAAAATTGGGCAGACTTAAAAATAAAGTGGTAGTTTAAGTACTTTAAGTACATTTTCAGAATAGTATTGTCTTTAAATAATAATAACCAAAATTTCAACATAAAGTGCAGTTTTCTTCTTAAAAAATAAGTCAGAAACATAAAAGGTAATTTGACCAGCTTACTCTTTAAACTCTGAGTAACATTAGCCAAAATTATTTTGTACATTAGGCTAAAACAGTGTGATCATTGAACATTTTGTAATTAGATGTATTTAGAATTACTAACGGTCACGGAAGTCCAATGATCCCCAGTAAGAGCCACAAAGTCCGCTTTCTGTAATGCATCTAATTTTGCTTGCTTTTCAGTGTGCACAAAACCATGCTTTTATCAAGGCTTCGCTCGGGTAGTCGAAATGATCAGTCGTAGGAACGCGCTTTATTCCGACTCTAACATTTTTGTAGCTGTGATGTGTGCATCAGTGTAATGGATGTACCAGGAAATCATGCATTGACAAAAGTTCCCGCTTGCTTGGAATTGAAAGTGTGATTAAATGCGTTATTTTTAACGCGCTATGGAGTACATGCATCAAGCTTCTCAGCTGTGCTTGTGCTAAGAAAGGGAAAATTTTAAAAATAACGTAACATGATTCTCGCTAACCTAATATTTTTCATACGTCCCAAACCAAGGAGATCTAAGGTAAAATGAATCGGTAGCAGTACATAGTCAGTACACCCCTCTCGAATCAACCTCAATGTCGGCGTTAGAGGCTTAAGACTCACAATTAGCCACAGCGTGGCTTGTCTATGCTAAAGTATGTATTGTAGATCGGGTATATATATACATTTATATATATATATACCCGTATCGCAGTGGAGAAGTAGAAGTTATGAAAAGAAAAGGGAACATTTTAAAAATAACGTAACATGATTGTCAATATACAGTAATTGTTTTGTGAGTGTTATTGAATGTTGCTGTCATCAAGGATTTGATTATCATTATTTCTTTCAATCAGGCTCGTATTTGTAGGATGTGTTCAAGTTACATTCCGTGTTTGTCAATCGTTGTAAAGATAAGAGGTTTCATTCATCGATTAGTTCCTTACTGCATCAATAAACAGCTCGTCTTCCTTTTATCTGTGATGTGACAAACTGCATGCACGGGTTTTTTTACACTGTCTTCCTTTAGCAGGACATTCACTTTTTCCACCGTGTGCTTTGTTTCCGCAGTAGCTGCACTTATGAATATGATTGTATGTATAAGACGCTTCATATTTTTTTGCTGCCTTCTCAATTGTGTAATTCGGTTTTTGTTCAGCACTCTTTGGAACTGTTGCTTTTTGTCTGTGCACTGCGCCAGTTCACGGAGCCGCTTGGTGTTCTTGCATCGAAGGTTCCCAGCTGTACTGGTGCCATCTCGTAATGTCAGCTAAGACCCGCACTTAAAAGTTTCTCTTGCAGTTTCAATGAGTTTGTGCCAAACACCACCCTGACCATCTCATCTTCCTCTGCATAAGCACAGTCCTTCACACGTGAATATTTACCGGCAGTGTTTGTATTGGATTGCCGCTGATGGACGGCCTTATATGGGCAGGCACTAAATTACAAACGCTAGTGGCAGCCTGTCTATGAACTTAATTTAATATAAACTTACGGTTCACGCCGTGCTTTGTTTCCGCATATGCATCATTTGCTTCATAATGTTTTTCTGCCTTCTCAATTGTGAAATGGCGTTTTGTGCTTGGAGTTCTTCCTTGTTCTCTACGTACTTACGTAGGAGGCGTGATGATGTCACACGAAACTCCCCCCACGGCCATCTCCAACTCAAGACTCCATTACATTATATGGGGAAAAATAGCTTCCAGTTATGACCCTTATGCGTAGAATTTTGAAATGAAACTTGCCCAACTTTTGTAAGTAAGCTGTAAGGAATAAGCCTGCCAAATTTCAGCCTTCTACCTACACGGCAAGTTGGAGAATTAGTGATGAGTGAGTCAGTGAGTGAGTGAGGGCTTTGCCTTTTATTCGCACGGGTGTTTTGCTAGTATCAAATAAACACTTCCACAAAGGGTGCAAGTACAATACGATAGCTTCCTTGGTGCAGTGGTAAGATCCACTGACTTGTAATCTGGAGGTTGTGAGTTCGAAACCAAGTCCCCGGCAAATTTACCGTTTTGAGTAGTGAGCTGCTCTGATTGTTAATAGTGCACAATAAAAACATACATTTGATTTGTGTCTGTAAAAGCCGGTGCAAATTTATAGTACTTGTAAAAGTTAACATTTTTTTTTTTACTTTTATTCTCGCAGTCACGATCACGATACAACACCCACCCCCGTCCCAGATCTGACATGGTTACTTTTTTTCTGAAACTGAAAATTACGATGTGAGTGGTGTTTTGAGACAATGGAACTGGAAATTCTCTGATCTGGAGGGATAAAAGCTAAGACACGAATGCTGGTGAATCTGCCTTCTTCCTATCTCACCGTCACTTGATTTTTTTTATTCAGTTTTATTGAGTGTTCTTGCTCACGCTGAATTAGTATGCACCTTATGGTCCATAATTTCAAAGCCGCACTGACAAAAAATGGAGACCTATGTATATATGATACTAGCAAAATACCCGCGCTTCGCAGCGGAGAAGTAGTGTGTTAAAGCAGCAATGAAAAAGAAAAGGAAACATTTTGAAAATAACGTAACATGATTGTCAATGTAATTGTTTTGTCACTGTTGTGAGTGATGAGTGTTGTTGTCATATATATATATATATATATATATATACACACACACACACACAAACATATATATATATATACATATCTATACATATACACATATATATACACATACATATATATATATATCTACATATATACACACACATATATACACACAAATACATATATATATACATACATATCTACATATACACACACAGCTATTTCGTATCAGTGCAATACGCTGCTTGTTAAAACGGATAACTCCCGCTCTTACGTGCAAGTCTGCGTGGATATTATGAACTATCGTATTTGTTCAAGTTCTATTTAAATTTTAAATAGAAGGAATTTTTATTTAGTCGACAGAAATATCTTTGGTAGGAATGGTAAAAACAGACAGGAATATTATTCGTGAATAAATCAACTCAAACCTTAAACAACTTATAATATTTTGCTCTCCATAAAAATATATCCTGTCTAAATTATACAAGTTAGAAGTAAAGTAAACGTTAAAAGAACAAACATTCAAATTTCTTTACTCTTATGTAATTTTATATAAAAATAAACTTAAATTTTAAATATCCCAAAAGATTTTGCTCTCCATAAAAATATATCCTGTCAAAATTATACAAATTCAAATATGAACATGCTGCATAACAAAACCTGGAAATATAAATAAAATGTGTTCCTTTCAGCAATAACAAATCAAATCATTCAGTTGTCTTTGCTCATATGTCATTTTAGAGCTGGACGCCTGGCATCTTTTTTGGCAACAAGTTCGTTTATGTTTGATGTTTGAGGTTCTGTGTTGTGGAGATTCTCAGGATGGATTGCAGGTGCTCATCAGTGAGGCTGTTTTGTTAGTCTTTATCACTGAGAAGAGCTTCTCACACAGATATTTGCTTCCAAACATGCACAAGGTTCGAGCCGCATGTAGACGGACTTTTTGTTCTTCAAAGTCACCAAAGCGCCGTGCAAACTCAGTGCGCTCAGTTTATCAGCAAAGTGCGATTTGGGAACACCGTAGTGACGACTTGGTTTAACATTACTTGGCAACAGGGAAAGTGGGGCAAGTGCACTGGTGCATTTGTGTCTCCCATAAAAGCAGCTTCACTTGAAATCACTTTGTGATTGTGCACGGGTTAAAACGTCCGCTGAAGTGTCAGATTCTTATTTAATTATTCTGCTTTCTGTATCTTCTGCATTGCATTCAGGTTACCCTGATGTTTTGTCTCATAGTGCCGTCTTAGATTAAATTCTGTAATTACAGCCACATTAGCTCCACAAATGAGACACACGGGTTCAGTAAACATATACTCAGCCTCCCATCGGTTTTTAAAGGCTCCATTTTCAGAATCAACTTTTCTCTTCAGCATCATGTGGGCTAGCTTCGCAATAACTTGCAGCATCATAAACTAGACTTGATTAACGCGTAAGTGTTGGCAAGGCAGCTGAAGCGCTGCATTATGGGATCTGTAGTTTATTGTGTTACCAGCGCTTCATATACCCGGGGCCATTAATAACAATAATACAGTATATAAAATGATCTCGGGCGGATATAATTACACTGGTCGGATGTGGCCCGCCCTTGAGTTTGACACATATGGACTAAATAGAACTTGAAAAGATATATTTTTCAAATGTGATCGCGCAATTCAGATAGAGTTGACGCAAGACTACAGCCTGCATGCCTCAATAAGTCATCCTCCCCTCGCTCTTACTTTTTTACCGTTCATCTAATGAATACACTGAGTATGGCTTTACCAAAACAATCATTGATGGCGAATAAAGTATCCATTATTCGAGTATGTAGATCGGGATATATATATACCCGCGTATCGCAGCGGAGAAGTAGTGTGTTAAAAAAGCTAGAAAAAGAAAAGGGAACATTTTAAAAATAACGTAACATGACTGTCAATATACAGTATTTGTTTTGTGAGTGTTACTGAGTGTTGCTGTCATCAAGGATTTGATTATCATTATTTCTTTCAATCAGGTTGTATTTGTAGGATGTGTTGTGTTCAAGTTACATTCCGTGTTTGTCAATCGTTGTAAAGATGACAGGTTTCATTCATCGATTCGTTTCTTACTGCATCAATAAACAGCTCGTCTTCTTCTTTATCTGAGACCTGACACACTGCATGCACGGGTTTTTTTACACTGTCTTCCTTTAGCGGGACATTGACTTTTTCCAACGTGTGCTTTGTTTCCGCAGTAGTTGGATTTATGAATATGCTTGTATGTATCAGACGCTTCATATTTTTGCTGCCTTTTCAATTGTGTAATTCGGTTTTGTTCAGCCTCTTTGGAACTGTTGCTTTTATCTGTGCACTCGCGCCAGTTCACGTGAGCACTCGGTGTACATGCATCGAAGGTTCCCAGCTGTGCTGGTGCCATCTCGTGCTATGTCCATGGCTGTATTTAATGTTACCTTAGTCCTGGCACTTAAAACTTTCTCGCAGTTTCGCTGAGTTTGTGTCAAACACCACCCTGACCATCTCATCTTCCTCTCCATAAGCACAGTCCTTCACCCGTGAATATTTACCCGTGGCAGTTTGCTATTGGATTGCCGCTGACGGACGGCCTTATATGGGCAGGCACTAAATTACAAACGCCAGCGGCAGCCTGTCTATGAACTTAATTTAAAGTGTAGGTTTACATCGTGCTTTGTTTCCGAAGTAGCAGAACTCGCTTCTTATTGTTTCGCTGCCTTCTCAATTATATAATGCATGTTTTCTTTAGCGCTTTTTTGAGGTCTTCCTGGTTTTCTATGTACTGCGTTGAAGCTCATCTCCATTACAGTAAATGGAGAAAAACTGCTTCCAGTTATGACCATTACGCGTAGAATTTCGACATAAAACCTGCCCAACTTTTGTAAGGAAGCTGTCAGGAATGAACCTGCCAAATTTCAGCCTTCCACCCACACGGGAAGTTGGAGAAATAGGAGAGTGAGTGAGTGAGTGAGTGCGTGCGTGAGTGAGTGAGTTGAGTGAGTGCGTGCCCTTTTATTAGTATAGATTTGGAATAACTCATTTTATGACCTGTATAGTACATTTCTGAAAATGTGGCACTGATGTAACATTATTCATATTAATTCGCATAACATCGTAATTACAACATTGTAATCAGTGACCGCGTGTTTTTTTTATGATCTTACCAGTGTCCACTTTTGGGTGCATGGTACTCTTTCTTTTGTACTCCAGGGCATGCAGAGGAAAGAATAGTACAGAGAGGTCAGTTCTATGCTATAGGCATTCATCAGATTCAAATGTTAACAGTTCACACACAACCAAGGGCCATCGTTTTTATATTTGCGGCATGTGTACCTGTTGCAATGTACACACTTCTCTCTATGCTGTGGTTACTATTACACTGAAGGGGCTGGGGGGAGCGGCGGTCTTAGAACAGTAGCTTGTCGATGTTGCATCCTCTTTTGCTTTATCCATCTCCTTTTCTTTTAAGAAGTGAAGACGAAGCTCCTCTGCAAGGTGACCAATGAACACTCTTCTTTTCTCAGTGGCCCCGTGCATGCCTTGCACAGTACATGTGCTTTGATCGGCACCAGGTCAAGCTTGTTATAGCACAAGCTCCTGGCCACCTGCGTGCTTCTGTTGAACTGAATAAGCTCACGTCTTCTGTTGTATGATGTCATTGAGACAGTGCCTCCAATTGATCTTCTTTCCAACTGCTTTTCTGTTTTCATTGTGGCTACAAACTGCATTGAGATGGCCTTTGCAGCACATGCAGTATGAGGTGGGGTGTTGCCATGAATTTCTCTAACTCCTACAGGGACAGTGATATTTTGCAAAAGGTACAGTGATTAGACTGCTGAGGACTGGAGTAAAGTCATTTTCTCTGATGAATCCCTTTTTTGATTGTTTGGGTTATCGGGGAAAGATTGTCGGGAGAAGAAAAGGTGAGTGCTACCATCAGTCCTGTGTCATGCCAACAGTAAAACATCCTGAGACCATTCAAGGGAGTGGGTTCACTCACAATGTTGCCTAAGAACACAGCCATGAATAAAGAATGGTACCAAAACATCCTCTGAGAGCAACTTCTCTCAACCATCCAAGAACAGTTTGGTGATGAACAGTGTCTTTTTTAGCAGGATGGAGCACCGTGCCGTAAGGCAAAAGTGATAACTAAGTGGCTTGGGGAACAAAGTATCGAAATTTTGGGTCCATGGCCAGGAAACTCCCCAGACCTTAATCCCATTGAGAACTTGTGGTCGATCTTCAAGAGGTGGATGGACATACAAAAAACTGCATATTCTGACAAACCCCAATCATCGATTATGCAAGAATGGGCTGCAATCAGCCAGGAATTGTCCCATAAGTTGATTGACAGCATAACAGGGCAAATTGCAGAGGTTTTGAAAAAGAAGGGCCAACACTGCGAAAATTGACTCTTTGCATAAACTTAATGCAACTATCAATAAAAGCCTTTGAAACTTATGAAATGCTTGTAATTATACTTCAGTATACCATTGAAACATGACAGAAAGATCTATAAACACTGAAGCAGCAGACATTGTGAAAACCAATACTTGTGTCATTCTCAAAGCTTTTGGCCACGACTGTATTCATGTACACAGCAACTAGTGTTTAGCCACTTACAAAACCACTGTCGAAAACTTAGAAAACCCTGTTGCAGGTTTAGACTCTCAGATTTTTGATCACCTGTTATACATATGTCAACAAAAGGAAACATCTGCTGGAACAAAAATCATACTCCTCCAAAACCTATGTGGGCTACAGTTGGTTCAGAAAGTTATTAAATAGGTGACTGTTTGCATAGAGAATGCAGGATGTTCATGAACAGAGTATATGCTTTTCAAGAAAATAACAAAACAAATACTTCTATCTTGAAATTACTTTGTTTCTTTTTCATTATTAGACTCGTCATCAGCGGGGTGACACCTACCACTTAACATTGGATGAAATATTAGATGAGACAAAATTGTTGGATATTGGCTTGAAGCAGAAGCAATGGCTTATGAATGAGGTAAAGTATATTCTAATTTTGATCTCCGAAGAATGATGTTAATCAATACTATTTATGCTTGTTGTGATTTTAAGCCATTGAACATAGGAACACACAAAGTAAGGCATTAGTTTGTAACCTTATGTGGCTTGTGTATCATATTTTAAAAAGTTTTTAACTAAATGTCCCCTTATTCACACATCAAGTTATCCTTTTATTTAGTACTGTTCATTAATTCTATATGAATGTTAAAGTTATAGTTCTGTTGTCTTCTCATCAAAAGGGGAAATTGATTTCTTATCTGATGTACCTGGACATATTTATTCTTCGTGTCAGAGAGGTAAAACTTGAAATTAGAACACAAGTTTGTCAAATACATTTTAATTATTTCCTTCACTGAATCTCTCCCTACATTCTTATTTGAAAGGTAAGAATCCAGCAAAGGAAAGACGGATGAATTAACCTATACCGCAAGAATCTTTCCAAAATTCAAGCTTCTTTGGAAGAATTTAGTTTTTTTGTGTCTTACATATACAAATTCAGTTTACTAAATACTTCTGCAAGATAGGTTAACTCTGCAAGCCAGTTGGTGTCTGCAAATAAGGTGGAAGTAACAAAGAAGGATCAGTGATTAGATACTTCTGATTCCAGCTAAACCAGTCTTATTGTTTATTGGTGTTGATTTTAACCACATTGTACAGTACTACATCTAATGCACTACTCATTTTTTTCGGTTATTATTGCTTCCTGGCATATCATACATTTCTAAACACTTCCGGGTGAGTGAACACTGGCGTGACTGGTCGCCGCTGCTCGCCGGTAACTTTTTATCTTGTTTTAACTTTTTTACGATTAACTTACAATCTAATGGACTAAGCAGCTGTTTTCATTTTCATTTTGAGCAGATTTATTCGTTGAGTTTTATTTTTTTTCAATCATTTAAAGCTAGGCTGATTTCTAGCTCGACTGCTGATTTGGCTGTGTATGGACTATTTTTAGGCCTATCCCCACTTTGAAACTTACCTGGCTTTGTTCTGCGGACATCTGAGTTGTCTGCGTCTTCGCTTAACATGTGGACCGGTAGGATATTTATTTGTTTCGTGTTTGTTTGGTCCTTCCTGTCGTTCGCTATCCTAAGTGCGACAGGCCTGCTTCAGTACTCAGCTGTTGAGCTACTCCGACTCCGCTCCCACCTGTCCGAGCCTCCGCTGACGGGGCTGTATCTCCACCCAGACATCGTACCGCAGGTCCCGTCGGAGTATCCAAGCTAACCGTTCGGACATAATAAACTCCATCTGGTCCAGTTCTCGACATCCTCCACGTAATTTAGGCAGAGTCGCTGACCACAGTGTTAGCCAGCCTAGCCTGGTCGGCTAACACCGTTGTCAACTTAGGTCTGCTGAACAACCGCTCACTCACGAGCAAGGGGCCTCTCATCCACAATCTCCTCACTGAAAAGTTTGACTTTTTCTGTTGAACCGAAACATAGCAACAACCTCATGACTTTTCCCAACTTAACAAATCCACTCCCCCAGGGTTTGTTTACATCTCTCAACCCTGTGGCTCTGGCCGGGGAGGAGGTCTCGCGTTAATGTATCATGAGAAGTGGAGAGTCTTGCCGTTGTCTGTTCCTGCCTTCAGTTCTTTTGAATCTCTCGTGTGTCAATTAAATTGACCTATTCCTAGTATAACTGTTTACGGCCCCCTAAACCAAATAATGACTTTCTGAACGACTTTGCTGTTTTCCTTACACACTTATCTACTGTTTCATCAAACATAATACTTCTGGGGGATTTCAATATACATATGGATAATATCAATGTCCCTATTACTAGAGACTTTTCCTGCCTTAAGAGTTTTGGATTCCAGCAGCATACTGATGTTCCCACGGATTCCAAAGGACATATCTTGGACTTGATTTGCTGTTCTGGAGTTACCCCGCTTGTACTGCAGATGAACTCCCCATAACTGATCATTTTCTTATTTCATTTAATGTTAAACTTGCACTTTCCAACACTAAGCTTTCCCATCTCATGTCTTTACATAATATTAAGAACTAGCCAACCCGCGGCGTACCATACACCGCATAATCAGGCCGGTTTTTTAATGATTTTTCAGCACAGGGAGAAAATTAACATTTGAAAAATCGGTAATGTAATAAATCAGCAAGAAAAGCAACATTATAACAATGCACGGAACGAACCAACACAGTAAAGCAGTTTGCTATGGTGCATGCGGTCGTGCGTCGTAACCGAAAACTCAGATTTTAAAGACTGCTTACTTCATTGTGTTTTAACCTCAGTTGTAAAGGATTGTTTTGAGGATCCCATGGGATACCCCTCGCAAACCGTTTAACACGCTGCATATGGCGATTCACCTCCACGAGAAACATGCCTCTATGAACAGTCAACGTGGCTCGGAGGTGCCAGGAGTTGGTGGGCGTGGCTCCTTCTGTGTGCGCCATAGGTGTTTTACTTGTCGGTGGCTCAGTGAGTCCACACCCCTTCCGGCGTGCTTTCCATAGTTGTCTTGCCTTAGTGAATTATATATATAGATATTAACTTAGACTCTTTTTCCTCAGGTCTCACACTATAACATTGGACTTAATGGTATTCTTAACTCTGTCGCTACATTAAAAACTAGATCTGTTTCTTTCTCCTTTTCTGTTCCCTGGTTCACGCCTAAACTTAGGCTTTTAAAAGCCAAAGGCCGTCAACTTGAACAGTTATATAAAAAAACTGAACTCTCTGTTCACAAAGAGATGTACAAAAACCATATACTTTATTATGTGATTTTCTTTCACTAATCACTTTTCTGTAATGATGGATCTGCATATTATTGTTGATCTCCCGACTAATAGCCATCCACCACGCTGCTCGCGCTTTTTAAATTCTTCCATTATATCTGATTTTAAAACCATTTTCTCTAGTCTTTATATGCATGACCAAAATAATGATATCGATGACTCATAAAATTTAATTCCTCCTGTGAAACGGTTTTAGACACAATTGCTCCGCCCAAGATACGCAGTAATAAGGTAAGACCTGCTCCCTGGCTAAATGAAACTACGCGATCACTGCGCCGCGCCTGTCGAACTGCTGAACGCCGTTGGAAAAAAGATGGACTGACTATCTCTAAACAGATTTTCAGGACTTCTCTTTTCAATTTCCAGGCTGAAGTTAAGAAATCGAAACATGACTTCTTTGCTGATTTAGTATCCCACCATTCAAACAATCCTAGGGTTTTATTTAATTAAATTAATGCGGCCATTCACCCTCATTCTTTGATGGGATTAAATAGCACTGTTCATTCATGTGAGCAGTTTCTATCATTCTTTGTCAGCAAAATTGATACTATCCGCGGCATTGTTCAAACTGGCTATGAACTTCCTACTGTTAATCATGTCATTGTTCTAGATTCCTTTGATCAAGTCTCACTTTCAATGCTAAAAAGAACTGTTGACACCCTTAAACCAGCTTCCAGCCCCCTCGATATTGCACCACCACGTCTCTTAGTGGATGCCTTTGATGTGTTGGGCCCATCTTCACTAGCCATTATAGATTCTATTAGTTCGGGGGTTGTGCCCTCATTTTTTAAACATGCTGCAGTCCGTCCCATCTAAAAAAGGCAGGATTAGATCCTGGAGTGTTAACCAACTTTCGTCCAATTTCCCAGCTCCCATTTCTGGCTAAAATACTAGAAAAAATTATTTATAATCAATTGGTTGATCACCTTAACTCCAATAATTTATTTGAGACCTACCAATCTGGTTTTAGGCGTTATCATGGTGTTGAAACGGCACTCCTGAAAGTGTTCAGCGACATCTCTGTTATTACTGACTCAGGTGATGCGGCAGTCCTTGTCCTCCTTGACCTGCCTTTGACACTTTTGACCATGAAATATTGCTGATCCATTTTAGGTCCTATTTTATTCTCTATATACCTTCACCCTATTGGAGCGATTTTTAGGAAATTTAACATTTCTTTTCACTGCTATGCTGATGATACTCAGGTTTATATTCCCGTCTGCAACTCTGCAACAAATCAACTTCACAACTGTCTGATCTGAACTAAGATCCTGGATGGACAATAATTTTCTTGATCTAAATCAAAATAAAATGGAGGTGCTTATAGTGGGTCCACCAGCTAAGGCCCAAATTGGTCTTGGACTTCTCGGCTCTTTCTCTGCCTTTTCCAAACCTCAAGTCCGCAATCTTGGTGTTACCTTTGATAGTAACCTCTCTTTTGAGAAACAAGTAAATTCTGTAGTCAAGAGTTGCTTTTTCCAACTTCGTCTATTAGGTAAGATAAAGCCTTTTTTATCTTCTAAAGATCTTGAGAAAGCTACTCATGCCTTTATTTTTTCTCGCCTTGATTATTGCAACTCGCTGTATTCTGGGATTAGCAAATCTCTGATACACAGGTTACAGATGGTCCAAAATGCTGTCGCTTGCTTTCTGGTTGGGGCAAGAAAGTATGACTCTGTTTCTCCAATATTAGCTTTTTTACACTGGCTGCCTGTCAGTTTTCGAATTGATTTTAAAATCTTGCTGTTAGTTTTTAAATCGTTACATGGCCTTGCTCCTGCCTATTTATCTGAATTGTGTGTTTTACACCAGCCATCTAGAGTGCTTAGATCTTCTGGTCAGTTGTCTCTTGTTGTCCCTCGTACCAAATGTAAAACCAAGTGGGACAGGGCCTTTGCAGCTGCTGCCCCTCGCCTGTGGAACTCTCTACCTCATCATATTAAGGAGTCATCTACAATTGAACAGTTCAAAACAAGATTAAAAACTCACTTCTTTTCACTTGCATTCAGTGACCTTCAGTAATACTGATTTTTTCCTCTTTGTGATCATATAACATTATTTCTATTTATTATCTGTCTTATTTTATGTTCATATATTTTATTATTATTTATGTTTTATTGTTTATTGTTTTTGTTTTTTCTATTATTCTATTATTGTAAAGCACTTTGGCCGCAGCATTACTATGTTGTTTTAAATGTGCTATATAAATAAATTGACATTGACATTATAAGGACTGTATTGCCCAAACTAAATGTAACTATTATACTCTCATTATTTCTTCCAATGAAGGCAACACCAAGTCATTGTTTTCACTACTTAATAATATCACACAACCCCCGGATTCTTTACCTTCTCACCTTTACTCAACTGAATTTTGCAGTTCCCTTCTGTCCTTTTTTAATGAAAAAATCCAGAAGATTCATCAGTCTCTCTGTACGGATTTCTCTAGTACTTCATTTGAATTTCACCCACCAACTCACTCATTTTCCTCTTTTCAGTTTCCTACTTTCTCAGAAATCTCAGATCTTGTCTGTAAGTCTAAGCCATCCACCTGTCAACTGGACCCCCTCTCTACAGTTCTGGGCAATGCCTGCCTCCCCTCTCTGGTCCCTCTTATTTCTGCTAGAATCCACTCTTCTCTCACTACTGCTACTGTTCCTTCATCTTTTAAAACTGCTGCAATAACCCCAATACTGAAAAAACCTGGTGCCGATCCGACTAATTTCAATAGTTTTCACCCTATTTCTAATCTACCCTTCATTTCCAAAATTCTTGAAAAAAATAGTGCCTATTCAACTTCATTCTCATTTATCTCAAAATAATCTGTATGAACAGTTCCAGTCTGGTTTTCGTCCCCTCCACAGTACAGAAGCGGCACTTATAAAAATTACTAATGACCTCCTTATGGCAGCTGACTCTGGTTTAATTACTATTCTCATCCTCCTTGATCTGAGTGCAGCCTTTGACACTATTTGTCACACTACTCTTCTCAGTAGATTATCTTCGATTGGCATTATTCACACGACTCTAGATTGGTTCAGATCCTACCTCTCAGGCCGCACTCAGTTTGTTCAGCTTAAAACTTTCACATCCCAACCCACTGCTGTTACTTCGATGTGCCCCAGGGCTCTGTCCTGGAGCCTCTCCTTTTCATTATTTTCCTCCTTCCCCTTGGTAATATCGTTCGTAAATATAACATTAGAACTGATCATTTTTCATTTGTTTTTGATAATTCCTCTGTCTCCCTTTCCCCACAGGTTAAGAGTCTGGGTGCCATCCTTGACAGTACTTTATCCTTTCAGTCCCACATCAATAACATCTCCCGGTCTGCATATTTCCACTTGAGTAACATTAATCACATTTGCCCCTCCCTCACCCCCAACCCCCCCCAAACCACTGCTATCCTTGTTCATAGCCTTGTCACTTCTCGCCTGGATTATTGCAATTCCCTTTTCTTTGGTCTTTCTTGCAAATCTCTTTATAAGCTTCAAATGGTCCAGAATTCAGCTGCCCACATCATGATTAGAGCCCCCTCTATCCACCATATCATTCCCGTTTTGCAGCAGCTTCATTGGCTTCCAGTTAAGTTCCACATTCAATTCAAAATTCTTCTGTTAACTTTTAAGGCTATCCACATCCTTGCCCCTCCATATCTGTCTGAACTCGTCCATGTTGCCATTCCCTCCCGTACCCTTAGATCCTCTTCCTCCATCCACTTGACTGTCCCCTTCGTCCGTCTTACCATTATGGGGAGCATGGCATTCAGTTGCTCTGCTCCCCAGCTCTGGAACTCACTACCATCTGAGCTTAGAAATATTGAATCATTTTAACTTTTCAAATCTAAACTTAAAACATTTGTTTAAGACTACTTACAATTGATTACAATTGCTCTGTCTGATTTTAATTTTGTATTTTACTTTTGTTTATAATCTGTGTTTTATCTATTGTTTGGTATCCTTGAGTGTTTAGAAAGGCACCTACAAATAAATAAAATGTATTGTTATTATTATCCCTCCACTGTGTCCATGCCTTAACGTGTTGGAGTGATTTGCATGATCAGTGATCCCCCGGGTGATGCTGTCAGGAGTTGTGTATTCCTGGTAGGTCCACCCATGGCAGCATAGTTAGAAGTGAGGTCCTAACTAAGACTGACTCGACCAAACCCGGCCCATCAAGGGTCCATCAAGCAACTTCCTGCCATCCATCATCGTCCTGCTCTCAGCTTGACATGTAGTTTCCTGACATGTAGTGTGATTAAGGATTCCTCACCCTCACTACCACTGATATCAATAACTCCTTTACGCAGGCTCGTCCTTCCACCTATCTTACTCATCCAGTTTTTTTGTGTCAAAGTCCGATGGTGATGGGCAACAGACAGAAAGAAATATTATTGAATGATAATGTATGTTCCTGGTATGGTACCTGCAGAAATGGCAGTGTTGCTGTGATGGATGTTTATAGGGTCACCTGTGATAATTGTCTCATCTGTGTCCTGCAGGCATGATTAGGTAGCCTACCCTTATGAGGATAAGACAATGAAAGTAGACCTAAACAATAAAAACAGCTCTACTAGCCAGGCAAGCATACATGGTGAGTCACCCATCGGTTAAAAAGCATTAAAATCTTTAATTCTCACCTCTTGGAATGTTTTCACATTCATGGATTCAAGCACTACTGACTGACCACCTCGGAAAACAGCTCTTGCAGTCTCAGAGCTCCAAAGTTACAGGGTGGACATCAGCCCATCTCGCTGTTAAAGGATCCATCAGTGTAACCAAATCGGGGTAGGCATTCTTCTGGAAGGGCCGACAACAGTCAGAGATGCAGATCCATGGAATTGGTGTTGTCGGCATCAGCTCATTCTTAATGACCCTGTGTGTTCCACTGGTGAAAGATTTCCATATGGTAATCCTCTATGTGTATGCTCTCTATGCTGGACTCAACAGAGGAATAAAAAGACAAATGCTATTTTCCTCTTGACCAAGCTGCCAGATAGGTAAAAAGAAAGAATGAACTTTATTTGTCCTCGAGGGAAATTTGGCAACTTCAATGCAGAAGTTGTGAGAAGCTCCATCGTCTGGAATGATGTAATCGGGGAAACGCGGAACAGGAAACTTGAACGCTAATGTACTCCATCTCTTGTCCTTCTGTGCCCCAACAGTAAGAAGATGACATGTAGGCTTCCTCAATGTAAGAACTGGCACATGCTGGACTATATTATCTCCGTGAAGTCCTAAGCACACAAGTGATGCAATGAGCAGAATGCTGCACAGACTGTGGACTTATCTGGTCCATCCTCCACTCTGTACTCAGACCACCTATTAGAAGACCACACCCCTAAGCCACACCTCCGTGTTACATCCACTGGGACCAGAGATGCTTTGACAGATCCTCTTCATACGCGCATTGATAACATCCTGATCCCAACCACAGATTGTGACATCATGAGTATCATTCCTGATGTTGATGAACTGTGGACCTTGCTGCTCACAGCCCTCGAGTCCTCCTACAAGAAAGCCTTTGGATTCTGCAAGAGGTAGAATCTAGACAAATTATAGGAGATGGCGGACAAGTCTTACTTCATCCTGGAGGCCAAGAATACAGCATTTTAAGCTCATCTTGCGAATCCATCATCAGATTCCCTACTGTAAGTTGAAAAAAAAAAATACTCTGGCTCCATGAACGACTGGTATATCAACAAGGCTGCTGAAATCTAACACTACACAGGTGAGAGCAAGACCTATGAGCTTTACAATGGCATCAAAGAAATTTACAGTCCTTCTTGACGTAACATAATTCCAGTCCAGACTGCAGATAGTGTGACACTCCTCAAAGACAAACAGTACATGTTGGATTGTTGTACATAGCACTTTTGGGGACTCGCAAGTCAAATGAACCAAGTGAATCCTTCAGTCCTTGTGAAGAGCCCCCAAACTCCCTCAGTCCCTGAACAAGATTAGTGTGCAACATCCAAACTGCCATTCAAGCCCTGAAGAACAATAGAGCTCCTGGTGAATTTACTGTACCTGCCACCCCCCCATCGAGCCCGTTGCAAAATTCCCAGAGCTCAGGTCTCTATCTGGGAATGAGGTACCTGGAGTTGTATAGGATAAATAATATATTGTTATTTGGAATACATACATTTCTCATGTGTTCTGTGTCTACAACGATCTGTGTAAGTGTAAGCTGACAGGAACTGCTGAACACATAGCTAAAACAGAATCTTTTTCCACATTATACCAATAATGACGTTAAGTGTATAATGTGTGAAGACTTTTCTCCAAATATCAAATAAACACATGCACTGTACATGCGCAATAACCAAAGAGAAAGAAAAAATCAATCGATTTTCATGTTATAAGTTATGTTATGAGTTATAAGGCATCAGTTCTTACCTTTGCACTAGTAAAGAATACATATCAACTTCCTTTCAATTGACAGTTGAGCTTGGGTTTTCAATTCATTGACAGCAACATGTAAATCAAATGTTTTTTTTCTTTTTCTTTATTAGTTATATCCTCTTTAATAAAACCCTTGTTTACGTCCAGGTGTCCGTGTGTATGTGTCTTCTGGTGAAGTGCGCATGCACAGGGTCGCGAATCGCACCATGCCCCGCCCATGTGCACAACACCGTGAATGCACACACACTGGAAGCTGGGCACACAGTGAACGGCCTAGCCGCGGCCGCACTTGATAAGCAAATAAAGGGCATCATTGCTGGCGAGAGTGCTGATTGGGTAGTCGTGACCGCGCATATAAAATCTGTTGCTGGGGAGACGCCACACATACAATAATCAGCTGCACGCCACCACAGATTAAAATACTTGCTGGGGAGACGCCACAGGCACGATTATCAGCCGCACGCCGCACATTACATCAGTTGCCGGGGACACTCTGCTGATTGCCCACTGTTGTGACAGAAAATTAAAGTCATATTACGGACATCAAAGCCAGTATTACTGTCAGAGAAAATTACAGGCATTTTACGGAAATACAAACCAATATTACTGCGAGAGAAAATTAAAGGCACACAATACAGTGACATATTACAGCCACATAGAAGCCAGTATTACTGTAAGAGAAAATATTACGGACATATCTACTAACAACACGCCACCCAAAAAAAAGGACACGTCAAGTACAACAAAAGACACAGACAATCAAATCCTATATAAACATCATCACCTGGAAGAACAGTCAGCTCAACAAGTAAACATCAACAACAGAAAGGCTGAAAGACAAAGAAAAATACGAGCAAATAGATCGATTGAAGAAAAAGAAAATTAATTAATGTCAGAAAAACGCTAAAAGAGAAAGACTCAGAAGAGCAAACCTTTGAAAAAGTTGGCATTTACTTGCCAGAACCAGTATTCAGCCACGGTCAGTTATACAGTGGGTACGGAAAGTATTCAGACCCCCTTCAATTTTTCACTCTTTGTTATATTGCAGCCATTTGCTAAAATCATTTAAATTAATTTTTCCCTCATTAATGTACACAAAAAAAAGAATTTTTGAAATTGTTGCAGACTTATTAAAAAAGAAAAACTGAAATATCACATGGTCTTAAGTATTCAGACCCTTTGCTCAGTATTTAGAAGAAGCATCCTTTTGAGCTAATACAGCCATGACTCTTCTTGGGAAAGACGCAACAAGTTTTTCACACCTGGATTTGGGGATCCTCTGCCATTCCTCCTTGCAGATCCTCTCCAGTTCTGTCAGGTTGGATGGTAAACGTTGGTGGACAGCCATTTTTAGGTCTCTCCAGAGATGCTCAATTAAGTTTAAGTCAGGGCTCTGGCTGGGCCATTCAAGAACAGTCTGTCAATATGGGGTGCTGTGTGTACATTAATGAGGGAAAAATTAATTTAAATGATTTTAGCAAATGGCTGCAATATAACAAAGAGTGAAAAATTGAAGGGGGTCTGAATACTTTCCGTACCCACTGTATGTTGCATTATCAAGAGTTAGAAGTTTTCCAGATGTTGTTGTCAAGGTTGTAGATGATCCTGAACAAGGCAAACTGTTGCCAAACCCAGACAGAATATTTACAAGAAATGTTGTCTATAATGAACTTTTATAGAAACATTTCATGAGGTAAAAAAATAGAAACATTTTCCTAAATATCTTGTTCAGATATTGTGCATTACAGATTGTTACAATGTTTTACACTAAGGCAATATTAATTGTACTTCCTGTATTGTCATATACGTTTCTATTTTTGTCTAGTTCTTGAATAAAAGTGCAATCCAGCTTAGAAAAGCATTCACTTTCTGTAGTCATCAGAGATTTAACAGTTGGTGGTTGCCTTTTTGCAGGAATTACAATTTCAAATCTTTTGAAATATGATTTAGTCATGTTTTCAATTTTTCAGTGTTTATTTGCCTTCTCTTACTTGCAAAATTGCTCCAGTTGTTGCAGGTTATTCAGTGAGAGTGGTGAAGCAACATGAAGTTTCTGTCATTGATTTTTTATGGGATTTAATTCAATTCAGGACTTCACTTGTAATTTGTTTTTTTTATGATTTTCAATAGTAGCTTTTGCTGTGTTTGCAATTTTAATTTTTATTTAAGTATGAATTGCTGACCAAGATCAAGATTTTTAATGCATGGTTTACCTCCTATATCTATGCCCAACAGTATCCCCCATTGTACAGCAAAAGTGCCATACTTCTATATAGGGATGTTTTTTAAAGATTGAGCTATGCTTTTTGTTCAACGCAAATCGTGCCTTTCATTGAGGCCTCATAACTCCATTTACATCTCATTAGACCAGATAACTCCTCCACTTTCATTCTGAGTCTGTGACTGTCCAGTTCCCTTATCTCTTGTGACTTCTTAAAAGTTATTTCTGGTCTCTTGTCTGTTTCTCTGAATGAGTTGTTTACAGTTCAGCTGCACGTTTTATGGGAATGCCCATTCCTTTGAAGATTCTGAATAGTTGTATGTGTCGTTCATTTCCTGATAATTTCTTTAACAGTGCTACTAACCACAGCCACAGCAAAAAAATGTAAAGAGAAGAACTGCTTTATGGCCCATACCATTGGCTCCAGCATACATCTGAATTGCATAAAATTATACTTCTGCACTAATGCATCAGTTTGATTTGTGCTTGTTCTTATATTGTAATAGACCATTGTAGATGGCAGAATGTTGTTTTTTGTGCAAGCACTCCACTTAAAAATTTCACCCAATTTTTTTCAAGGTAAAGGACTGTAAAATTAATGCAATTTATATTGACCAATTAATATTTATATTTGTACTGATTGTTGAAAGTATTGTTTTGTTCTAGGCCTTAGCCAATAATCCAAAAATAGAAGTTAAAGATGGGAAGTATGCTTTTAAACCGAAATACCACCTGAAAGACAAGAAGGCACTTCTAAGGCTTCTGGATAAGCACGATCAGCTGGGTCTTGGAGGTATTCTTCTTGAGGACATAGAGGAGGGATTGCCTAATGCTCATAAGGCAATTAAGGTATTTTTTTTGGTTGTTGATTTGTAAATTACAGGGACACACTACACCCCACAAACACAATAATAACATCAAGAAGGAGAAAGTTATAAAAATGAGTTACCTCTATTACAAAACAACAAAAGGGAGACCCCACTTGTCCTCCAAAGCAATCTGTAACTTTCTCCAGATTCTGTCCTCTGTTCTTCTCGTGGGGCCACATCTCCAATTCTGCTCCCAGCTGCATGCACTGCATTTGACTTGGCTTTGCCCTGTACTAACCTGATGGTGTTCATGTTTGTGTTTAACATCCATTTGTAAATTAATGGCAACCATAAAATTTTAGAATTAAAGGCAGATATTTAGTTTTTTTTCTGTGTCTCTTAGTAAGCAAAAGTTGTCCAGGAAACAGAAAAAAAATAAAATTATTAATTGACTAAATGATTGCCTAGAAGAAGTTTTTCAGGAGCATGTTATGTTTTTAGCAAGTATTGTATTACATGTGTTTTTATTTTCTCCAGTAAGTTGTATTACAAAGCTGTAATAAGATCAATGTGTAGGCAATAGTAAACACATTTGACAATGTTTACACCAGATTTAATTTGACAATATCTCATACAGTTCATTAGAAGTCTGTTGAAGTCTAACTCTGATGAAGGTTTACTTAAAGCATATGATTAGTAGTGTATTAGACAGATCTTACCAGTTGTGTTACTCAGATTAGAATAGATAAACTTTATTAATCCCAGAGAGAAATTCAGAAGGATAAAGTAGCAGAAACATAAATTAACAAAGATACAGACTCACAGAACAGGTAATACAGCCAATCAATCAATCAATCAATCAATAAAAATAAACTTGGGCAATTCAATACTTCGACCCAATGTAATTGTTGATAGTAGTGGGCAGACAAAAAAACCCAGAAGTGCTTCCTAGCCAAATGTGATGGAATTTTCATGATGGCATCAAATGTTGCCATCATCTTGTTTTACACAACATCTTCCAGTGTGTCCAGGGTTCGCCCTGTTATGGACCAGGCTTTCCTGATAGGCTTATACAGTGATCCCTCGCTATATTGCACTTTGACTTTCGCGGCTTCACTCCATCGCGGATTTTATATGTAAGCATATCTAAATATATATCACGGATTCTGGCTGGTTCACGGATTTCTGTGGACAATGGGTCTTTTAATTTATGGTACATGCTTCCTCAGTTGGTTTTCCCAGTTGATTTCATACAAGGGACGCTATTGGCGGATGGCAGAGAAGCTACCCAATCAGAGCACCAATTATGTATTAAGTAAAACTCCTCAATGATATATGATATGCTTCCCACACGGTGCTTCGCATACTTAAAAGCTCTAAAAGCTCCTATTGATTTTTGATTGTTTGCTTCTCTCTCTCTCTCTCTCTCTCTCTCTCTCTGACATTCTCTGCTCCTGACGTGCACTCCTTTGAAGAGGAAGATATGTTTACATTCGTTTAATTGTGAGACTGAACTGTCCCCTCTGTTTTGTCATGGAGCACAGTTTAAACTTTTGAAAAAGAGACAAATGTTTGTTTGCAGTGTTTTAAAGTCCCCTGTCTCTACAACTTCCTGTGTTTCTGTGCAAATCTGTGACCCAAGCGTGACAATATAAAAATAACAATATAAACATATGGTTTTTACTTCGCGGATTTTCACCTTTCGCAGGGGGTTCTGGAATGCAACCCCGCGATCGAGGAGGGATCACTGTATTTTAATTGAAAGTTTGTCTTGCTCATTAAATAATTAGATTTTACAGATTATTCTGTCATATGCTCAAATATTAATTTAGGGCATGCATCATGGTTTGATATTGTTTTATATTATTTTATGCAATAATTTATAATACATTACTGTTTTTTTTCCTGTAAAGTCCTTTGAGCACTGTTAACACTTTAGGAACTCAACTAAGTGATGGATGTAGTGTAAGGAGACACATTATGGTTGTCAATTGAACCAGAAATAATGACTAGAATGCTTCATATTACAAATATGTATTAGATGTAGTGTTTTTGAATGTGGGTTAAACAAAGAGTTTTCTTAAATTTCTGCATGATGTACAGCTGATTCAGAATGTAGTCAGACTCCTTCTAGAAGGTTTGTGCATTTCTAAACGATGGCCAAACAATTCAGTTTGTGACTGGTATGCACCAATCAAGTTCTAAATACATCTCAAGGATAATTAAAGTAAAGAGGTTACACCTGACCAGTATATGGAGTGCCACAGCAAAGGTTCTGAATGCTTATATGAATGAGAGATTTTAGTTTTTGATTTTTAATAGTGTGGGGGAGAAAAAATTAGGTATCAGACAGAAAAAGGTTTGCAGCTGGTCACCCCATATACTGAAAAATCGGCAAAAGAAAAGAAACACATCTTTACAGAAGCGGAGTTCACAAATCTGGGCAGCCGGAAAAGGAACTGATGTGGCAGGAAGGTGGATTCGGGGTACTGGAGATGATGTCATCAAGTTTTGCCGGAAATGGTGTCAACAGTGGGTGGACAAGTGGTGATGTAATTGGGAGGCATGGTCTTTGGCTGCACTGCAGAGGAACAAGAGGAGAGAGGTTCAGGTGAGAGTGCCAACCCCTGGTCTGGCTGACGAATAACATTATTTGAGCTCATATACGGTCTTCTCTGCACAAGTGTGACAATAGATTTACAAACCTTTCTGAAAATATGTATATCGTGGAGACCAGGGGGTGCACAGCTCCCCAAAAACTTGACACAACAGACAGAACCACAAGTCCCAGCACAACACAGGCTTTATTCATTGTGAAACACTTTTCTTTTGTCTCCTACCTGAAGCACAGTGCAAAAAGCACTAAATACACAGTCCTTCTATTTTCTCTCTCTATCTCTCTAAAAGGCAAATCCCTCACTGACTGACTGACTCACTCACTCACTCACTGACTCATCACTAATTCTCCAAGTTCCCGTGTAGGTAGAAGGCTGAAATTTGGCAGGCTTATTCCTTACAGCTTACTTACAAAAGTTGGGCAGGTTTCATTTCGAAATTCTACGCGTAATGCGTAATTTTTCTCCATATACTGTAATGGAGTTGAGCTGGATGGCCGTGGGGAGCGGAGTTTCATGTGACATCATCACGCCTCTCACGTAATCACGTGAACTGACTATCAACGCAGTACGTAGAAAACAAGAAGAGCTCAAAAAAGCGCTGAAAAAAACATGCATTATATAATTGAGAAGGAAGCGAAACAATAAGAAGCGAGTGACTGACATGTACAACCATATTCATGAGTGCTGCTACTTCGGAAACAAAGCACGGTGTAACCCTAAAGTTTAAATTAAGTTCATAGACAGGCTGCCGCTGGCGTTTGTAATTTAGTGCCTGCCCATATAAGGCCGTCCGTCAGCGGCAATCCAATAGAAACACTGCCGCTAAATATTCACGGGTGAAGGACTGTGCTAATGCAGAGGAACATGAGATGGTCAGGGTGGTGTTTGGCACAAAGTCAGCAAAACTGCGAGAGAAACTTTTAAGTGCCGGGTCTTAACTAACCTTACATACAGCCATGGACATCACACGAGATGGCACCAGCACAGCTGGGAACCTTCGATGCAAGAACACCAAGCGGCTCACGTGAACTGACGCAGTGCACAGACAAAAAGCAACGGTTCCAAAGAGGGCTGAACAAAAACCGAATTACACAATTGAGAAGGCAGCAAAAAAATATGAAGCGTCTGATACATACAAGCATATTCATAAGTGCAGCTACTGCTGAAACAAAGCACACGGTGGAAAAAGTCAATGTCCCGCTAAACGAAGACAGTGAAAAAAAAAACCCATGCATGCAGTGTGTCACATCTCAGATAAAGAGGAAGACGAGCTGTTTATTGATGCAGTAAGAAATGAATCGATAAATGAAACCTCTTATCTTTACAACGATTGGCAAACACGGAATGTAACTTGAACACAACACATCCTACAAATACGACACTGATTGAAAGAAATAATGATAATCAAATCCTTGATGACAGCAACATTCAATAACACTCACAAAACAATTACTGTATATTGACAATCATGTTATGTTATTTTTAAAATGTTCCCTTTTCTTTTTCATAACTTCTTTAACACACTACTTCTCCGCTGCGAATATATACAGTGGTGTGAAAAACTATTTTCCCCCTTCCTGATTTCTTATTCTTTGCATGTTTGTCACACATAATGTTTCTGATCATCAAACACATTTAACCATTTGTCAAATATAACACAAGTAAACACAAAATGCAGTTTTTAAATGATGGTTTTTATTATTTTGGGAGAAAAAAAAATCCAAATCTACATGGCCCTGTGTGAAAAAGTAATTGTCCCCTGAACCTAATAACTGGTTGGGCCACCCTCAGCAGCAATAACTGCAATCAAGCGTTTGCAATAACTTGCAATGAGTCTTTTACAGCGCTCTGGAGGAATTTTGGCCCACTCATCTTTGCAGAATTGTTGTAATTCAGCTTTATTTGAGGGTTTTCTAGCATAGAACGCCTTTTTAAGGTCATGCCATAGCATCTCAATTGGATTCAGGTCAGGACTTTGACTAGGCCACTCCAAAGTCTTCATTTTGTCTTTCTTCAGCCATTCAGAGGTGGATTTGCTGGTGTGTTTTGGGTCATTGTCCTGTTGCAGCACCCAAGATCGCTTCAGCTTGAGTTGACGAACAGATGGCCGGACATTCTCCTTCAGGATTTTTTGGTAGACAGTAGAATACATGGTTCCATCTATCACAGCAAGCCTTCCAGGTCCTGAAGCAGCAAAACAACCCCAGACCATCACACTACCACCACCATATTTTACTGTTGGTATGATGTTCTTTTCTGAAATGCTGTGTTCCTTTTACACCAGATATAACGGGACATTTGCCTTCCAAAAAGTTCAACTTTTGTCTCATCAGTCCACAAGGTATTTTCCCAAAAGCCTTGGCAATCATTGAGATGTTTCTTAGCAAAATTGAGACGAGCCCTAATGTTCTTTTTGCTTAACAGTGGTTTGCGTCTTGGAAATCTGTCATGCAGGCCGTTTTTGCCCAGTCTCTTTCTTATGGTGGAGTCGTGAACACTGACCTTCATTGAGGCAAGTGAGGCCTGCAGTTCTTTAGACGTTGTCCTGGGGTCTTTTGTGACCTCTCGGATGAGTCGTCTCTGCGCTCTTGGGGTAATTTTGGTCGGCCACTCCTGGGAAGGTTCACCACTGTTCCATGTTCCAGAATGCAGCAGCTAATAACATTGGGTGGCTTATCTTAGAGTTTTAAAATATAAATGAGCATTTTCTGTGGCTTATAGAATGGGGCTGCTTCCAGTGTGGGGCAGATTTTCATTGGGGATTTACGGTATTTATATTTGTTGCCCTGTCTAGGGCTTATTGCTGTCTTGCGCTGAATGCTTGCTGGGATTAGCTCCAGCTACCACACAACCTTACTCTGGATAAGCAGTTTTGGAAAATTATGGCTATGAAACAAGGAAAGATCATACATTTACTTTTACTTAAGTACAATTAATTTGAGTAATTTTTTCATAGGCAAAGTCTGCTTTTACTCGAGTAACTTCTTAGAAAGGTATTTCTACTTTTTCTTAAGTATGGCTGTTGTTTACATTATACAGTGTCACTAAGCCTAGGTGAATTGGTGTTGCCAAATAGACGTGTGTGTTTACACCCTACAATGGACTGGGGGCTCACTGGGTGGTGTTCCTGCCTTGTGTCTGATGCTTGCTTGAATAGGCTCCAGCTGCCCAGCAACCCAGCCCTGGATAAGCAGATTGAAAGATGTATGGTTTGATGCCTGTTGTGCCTGTTCAATTCTTTTCTTAAGAAATATGCCTCTGTTTAATGTGTGCAATAATTCTTTATGTTTCACAGGCGTTAGGCGACCAGATTATTTTCATCAGCAGACCGGATAAAAAGAAAATACTTTTCTATAATGACAGACATTGCCAGTTTGCAGTTGATGAAGGTAATGGTACATTTTTAATATCTTAAATATTTGAATTGAATTATTTGCCATAACTGTTCAAGTTGCCATCCTCTAATCTAACAAACCTATCAAATGCTGAAATGAAGATTTAATCTTTTGAGCCAATTTGGTCTGATCCATCTATACAGTATTTGTTAACTAAGTTTTTATTTATTTTTATATTTCATGTGTTTATTTGTTTCTAAATATTTTATATATACCAAAAACTGAAAATTATATACCAGGAACAGGCAATCTGTGGTTTTGTTAGTGTTCAGTAGCTAGATTTTGTACAGTAGCCCTGTCAGACTGTTTTGAAACCCTAATTGTTTGGTGACAGTATTAGCAAGTAAATAACCGATGAGTAGCCTATTATACTCCTTTTGTTTATAGCCTTTTTTAATTTTTGGCCGTTCATCTTATCGGCTTGTTTAAACCAAATAACCATTGTACCACCTGTATTTTTCTTTTATGAAAATAATACCTTCCTGTATACAGTATCATTGTCTTTATTAACTAAAGACTCCTATTTGGTTTTGGTTATTTTTTTATCGTGTAAGTTTCCATGACCCAGTTTTCCCCTTTTATGCCCTTTATTTTGTAGACATTAATAAAATGTGTAAAATTCCATACATTTACCTCTCTGTGCTAAAGTACTTTATAATTTCTTCCCCCTTTCCTTTCTACATCTGTAACCTAACATTCTCAAACCAGTGGGGCATCGTAGTGTAGAATAGCCTCAGATTCAAAACTAGTCATAAACAGCCATCCTTTAGACCAATAGAATTAATTTTCCAGTATCTCCTGGACCAGATACCAATGAAAGCATTCAGGTACAACTTATCCCCCAGTTTCTTTGTTTAGTCAGTTTATGGTCTCCCTGCTGTGAATGGCTTGTACACCTTCGCCAAACTGGTCTGATACATGCTCCATCCCCCTTACCATAAATGTTACATTCTGAGTCAGTCCTAAAGACTGGTGTTGGTTAAGTAAACATCAAAGCATGAAGTAAAACATGCCTCCTGAAACACTAATATTACATTTGCTTCATCTTGCTTTCAAATAAAGACATACAAAATATCAACATGCTGTATATTCTAGAAACCAGTCCACCATAGAAATATTATTTAAATAACTATGAATTTTTCCTGAGTGGAGTAGTAGAATTTTTAATGGGTTTTGCTATAACTGTGGATTTTTGCTAATAGATCAAAAATAAAAAATAACTGCAATAAAGTGAGAAGTCTGAAATATATGCATCCAGTAAACAGATGATTTTAAATATTGATTTATCAATTTCTGTAGGTATGTTAATGTTATAGAAAGCATGAATAGCACCTAATGAGAATAATAAAAGATTAAGGGAGGAGGTTGATCTTCTCTAAGGAACTACAATATGCCAATGATTGATGGTGAAAAGCTAAATACAGCAAAGTGAAAGGATATTATTTAACTGAAAATGAAAGATAAGAAGGGTCAAGGTACCATGGAAGAACTGCATATTTTTAATTGCATTGTTTTCAGTAAATGGAATGGAAAAAATGTTCTCAAAAATGCATATCCATAAAGGAGAATAATAAAAAGAGCAGTTTAAAGAATAGTGTAGAGCAGGGGTTCTCAAAGTCTGTCTGTGACTTCAGATTTTTGCTTCAACTAGATTCATAATCAGTGACAACTGATAATACTGATCTCAGTTAATTAGCTGGTGTTTTTTCTCTTCTCTTATTCTATATTAAGAAAGCACAGAGGCATGATTTTTAAATTTATAAGACATTTAGAAACATTTCAATTTTTGCTATAGATTTAAATGCTTAACTCACTTTTGTTGCATTCATTATATTTTAGCCATTCTCTGTGCAGTTTGTTCCCTTCATTGTATCTTATTAATGACAATTAAAACTGAGCAGATTAGACACCCAGGCAAATAACACTGAATCGTGAAAGGCTGCAAATACTTTAGTATCAGACCCACTAATTAGAAAACAGTGGATTAATTAAACAATTAGAACACCCGGAAAAAGATGAAAATATTGTTAAAAAAAACATTATTCCCATATAGCTGCTTAGTAACTGCTTCAGTTTTTTTTAGACCAAACTTAATTTTCTAATTTTTATATTGTTCCCAAATCACAGAATCTGGGCAATAACAGTTCACTTAATTAGCCCAGGACTCCAATTAAAAATAGAATCTGGTTGGAACAAAAACCTGCAGCCACAAAGGGGGCCCTAGGATTGATGTTAAGAACCCTTGGTTTTGAAAAAGTGTGAGAAATCTTTGCAGAAATGTGCAGGAGGTACGGAAATACTGCTAAATCAGGCGCAAAATTAGCAATTAAGCTTTATTTAAAAAAGTATGTCATTTTTAATATTTTAGGTTACCCTAATGTGTGTACTTAGCTGTCACAAAAAAGGGTGACATGCTAGGAAGCCATACTTAAAGCTTAACCCATTCTGACTTTTAATGAAATATTTTGGGTATTTAAATAAAAACTGTACAATGTTTACTATGTAATAGTGAGATATAGTAAGTCAGTGTAGATAATGAGTAAAGTTAAAAAGAACTAAGATGAGAAATTACTTGATTAATGCATAAATGTTTTGGTAGGAGAGTTGGAGACAAGTGGACTGTTGAAGAGGTGGTAAAGTTGGGTAATGATTCATAATCATTTGTAGCAGTTACCACTAATTGAATGTGACCTTTTTATTAAGAATGTTATATTTCAGAGTATAGGCTGTTTGCATTAATTGCAGCTCTGCTTAAAATGTCAAAAAGAAATAAGACTGCTTTATGAGGGAATGCCATTAGTAATAGGATATTAAATGTCTGGCATGATCTTCCTTTCAATTTTAGGGAGCCCTCTTTAGCCTTAGTATTTGAATCAAGGCTGAAGAAGCAGTATTTTAACATAGTATTTTTAGTTAGGTACTTCTGAGGCTGTTCATATTGTTTAATAGTAATTGTACAAAATTATTTTACCTCTCAACTAGTGGGTCTTTTCCTATTCTGTTAAATTCTTCTTTATCTTGATTCTTGTCTAAGAACGTGACTTTGAAGAGAATATTGTCTCCAGTAATGGAGCAGGTTTAGAAAGTGAATGTTTGTATTGGCATGGGGCTTATAATTAGATGTGTGATTTATAAGAATACATTAAAATTTAAGTAAATCAGTGTAAGAAATCTCACAAGAAAAAATTTGTATTGATATTTTACATCTCATTATAGAGTATGCACATTTATTTAGAGAGAGAATTAGATTAAGATTGACCTAGGGTCAATTTTTGTCTACTTTCACAACTCTTAAGGTGTCTGGTTTTACCTAAATTGGGTTCATCTAGGGCTGGCAAATTCTGGACTAGATGCAAATTTGTTAACTTGTCAGATTCTGAACCGACTACTCTTGTAAGGTAGTGAAAAGAAAAGCCCAGCTATTAAGAAAACATAAACATGTTCATTAAATAAAACATTACCAGCAGATACAGTGGTCAAAGTCACAATTTGCAACCTTTTAAAAATAATACTTTAATCAATGAAGATTAATCAAATACTTTGTAAGAGTATACCAATGATTTTATCACACTCTTCAAAAATATTTCTTTATCTTAGCATATCAAGATAACATATTAGACCACAATCAGCAAAAATAAGACCAAAATACAGCAGTCTCTTAGCTCCTGTGACTTAACAAGACCACCAAAGTGCAAACATACCTGAGACTCTGTGTATCGTGAGTGGAAAGAAATGCATGCATTTTGATTTATGGGCAATAACAAAATATACATTCTTTCTTTATTCTTAGATAGTATGGTCCCAACAGTATTTCTTTTGTCACTTGTTTTATGTATTAAATCAAAATTAAATATACAACAAAAATGAGTAATTTTATGCTAAGTAGTAGCTTTTTTTCTTCCTTTTTTTCCTTTTTATTAATTTTATTGCATTCCATACAAATCAATCAAGTTTTTACAAAAAGAAAAATTGAGTTAAGAACAAATCGATCCCCACCCCTGAGAGAGAGAGAGCAAGCCAAACAGCATGAAATTTAAGACCTGTAAACATACCTAAATTAATAAATTCTCTGCGCTTTATGAGATTATTTTAAAATATTACTGATTAGATCCTGCCATGTTTTGAAAAAAGTCTGTACGGATCATCTAACTGAGTATTTCATTTTTTCCAATTTCAAATAGTATAACACATCAGTTTCCCACTGACTTGAAAGAGGAGAGTTTGGGTTCTTCCAGTTTATCAGAATGTCTGCGTGCCAAAAGTGTAGTGAATGCAATCACAGTTTGTTTTTCTTTCTCCACCTTAAACCCATCTGGAAGAACCCCAAACAAAACTTGTTAATGGGTTAGGAGGGATTGTAAGACCAAGGCTATCTGAAAGGTAATTAAAAATTTTGGTCCAGAATGATATTAATTTGGTGCAAGCCCAGAACATGTGACCCAGTGAGGCTGGAACTAGTTTGCAGCGTTCGCAGGTTGGATCATGCCCTGGAATTTCCTATTTCCCCTAGAGTTGTTGCCATGCAGCTTATTATTACGTTGGTAGTTATAATTATAAAGATTAAGAGGATAGATTAGGTATAGATCAAGCCTGCTCTCTTTCTCTCCCCCCCTTAACCCCCCACTCTCCTTTTTGCCTCCCCAAGTGAGGCTAGAACCCACTTCACACAGTCCCAGTCCTCTGACATACCCAGAGACAGAGCACGTCCAAAGCAAAACAAGCCCCCACGCAGCGGCGTTTTAGGATTAAAAGTTAGAGATATCTATCTTTTATATATTTTATATATTTTTTATATTTAGACCAATATAGTCTAAAAAAAAAATAAAAATTGTGCATTTAAAATATATATAGTCTTCAGCAATCTTAGTGCATTAAGATAATACACCCAGACAATGAACCCAGGGGATAGTGTTAGAAATTTGTCTAAAATAAGCATAATAAGTCTTAATGCAATAATAGCAATAACAATAAACCAAGGGTTTGATGTTGAACAGTCTCGTTTAGGGTAGAGATAAAATAATTAGCTTAAAAGAGAAAAAAGAAAAAGTAATTAAGCACAATAAAACATAAACAGCGCTCTAGTAATACTAAGTAATAATGAGAATAAATAATATATGATGATAAAAACCCGTATTTTAAACAAAAGATCAGACAGTAGATTATTAGTCCTTGCTATATCATTAACGGTCATGACTAACTAATATGTATCAGAATAGTCCCGGGATCAGCTTTCTTAATTCCTTTTCTGCTTCTTCCTTGCTAGCGAAGAAATAGAATTGACATTGCAATTTAACTTTCAGTTTGGCCGGATACAAGAGGCTGTATTTGACGTTGGCTTGCCATAACCGCTGTTTAATGTTGTAGAAGGCTGCGCGTTTAGTAGCTGTTGCTGGAGAGAAGTCGGGGAAGATACGAATGCGGTTATTCTAATATATAATATCTGGCTTGTCTCTGAGGAGTGCCATCACCTCTAGCTTAAATGATAATCTTTCAAAGTGAATAATAAAAGATCTGGATCTAACGGTATTTGATCCGCGTACGCGGTAAGCCGCTGCTATCTCTGATTCTGCTTTAAAGTCCTCCCTGATTATTTTAGAGAAGAGTTCAGCTGCGAATTTCACTGGGTTTGGACTTTCTCGATTCTCAGACAGACCTTCAATTCTGACATTATACCTTCTGCTTCCATCTTCCAAAGCAGCCAGTCTGTCTCCGAGTTTTTTGCATTCGGAGCTGACATTTGCTGCTTTTTCTTCGGCACTGGCAGCTAAATTTTCAGCTATTTCAATCCGAGTTGTGAATGTCTCCTTGAGATCCTCCAATTGATCAGTAAGCGTTTCAATTTCACCCAGCACCTGTCGCATCTTCAGTTGCATTTCTTGTCGCAGCCTTTCATTTGCCTGTTGCAGCATCAGCCGCTGCGTTTCGTTTGCTTGTTGCAACTCCTGTTGTAATTCCAGCAAGTCCTGTTTCAATTCCTGTCGCAGTTTCTCCTGTGCCTTTGCCCTTGCTTTCTCATTTGCCTTCTTGCTTTTCTTTATATCTGGCATGAACTCAGCGAACATCACCTGCAGTTTAGACATTTCAATTGTGCTTTCTTGTACCGTAGGTGAAGTGGCAGGCTCTACAGTAGCCGGTGTCCCCGCTATTCCCGGCTTGCGTGGAGTAATTGAAGCCGCGGACTGCAAGGCCTTTTCCAGTTTCAGGTGTTCTTCTCAGATCGGCGAGCTATCGAGATCTGCACTCACGATCGTACATTTGCTCCCCTTTTCACTCTGAGCCGGCGACGATGTAGCGGACCGTGGTCCCGAGGAGTCTGTACTTTCGCCCATCTGATACAGGTCTGTTTCTGAAAGGCCGTATCTTGAACTAGGGCTTGCTGATCTTAGCTTGGGTGCAGGTTTAGTTTTCGATTTTTTCGGAACCCCTTTCTTGTTGGCCATGTTTATATATGCTTACATATACTGTAGCAGACTCCTTGGATTGAATAGATACAGGATATCTCAGGATAATAAGTAAATAATATGAAAAATACCGCTGCTAGCGGACCTCCACTTCAGACGTCCATCTCTCGCATCGGACGAGACCAGTCCCCTAAGTAGTAGCTTTTTTGTATGCCATGCTTATAACCATATTGTTAATTCTCAATCTCGTATACCTTGCTGTATCTTGAATTAAGCATAGATGGCTTACATTACAAAGTGATTTCTGTTTCATGATTGTTGTTTAGTGGGCTTTTTAAATATTTGAATGAACAACATAGTTCAAAAATAGAAGATGGCTACATGGCAGTGGCCTTGCTTGTAAACAGGTGCCTTAGAGTCTTGTGAAGTGAAGCAGCAAGAGCAGCAGGCTAGAACTGAAATCACAGTGTTTCTTACATATAAACTAGTCAGCCACAACATTAATACCACCTACCTAGTACTTTGTAGATCCTCTTCATGCCACCAAAACAGCTCTGACATGTTGAGGCATGAACTCCGTAAGACCTTTGTAGGTGTCCTATGGTAACTGGCACCAAGATATAAGCAGCAGATACTTCAAGTCCTGTAAGTAACAAGTTAGGTATTCCATGGATTGAACTTGCTTTCCAGCACATCCCACAGATGCTCTATCGGACTGAGATCTAGGTCATTTCTAGGTCAAGTCAACACTTTTTGAGCTCTGTGTCATGTTCCCCAAACTGTTCCTGAATATTTATGCAGTGTGCCATGATGTATTATCATGCTGAAAGAGGCCAGACAGGCTAGTCTTCACTGCCCCCATGCTTCAGTGAGTCTTGAGCACCCATGACCCTGTCTGTGGTTCACAGGTTGTCCTCCTTTGGACCACTTTTGTTAGATACTAATCATTGCATACTGGGCAAACCTCACAAGATCTGACATTTTGGAGATGCTCTGACCCATTTGTGTAGCCATCACAGTCAGAGTCGCTCAGATCCTTTTTCTTGTCCATTTCTCTTGCTTCTAGCACATTACCTTTAGCACTAAAATTACCAAAGCCTACGAAAAAACTTGTAGATCCATCCCACCTTAAATCCCTTCACACTTCTCCGCCAGCGTCTTTTGTCCTGTAAATGTGTCGATAAGCAGCAAGCCGCACAGTTTTCTCACCTCAAGTCTGTTTACCTGCATGTCAGTTGCTTAGAGTTGTATAGAGTGAGAAATCAAGCAAAATGACACCTTTTATAAAATACAATATTATTAGTTATTAGTTAGTTATTTGGAACACATGCATTTCATGTGTGTTCTGTGTCTACAACAATCTATGTAAACGCATCGTTAAAGCAGAAACATTTTTCTAATAATTGACAAAGTGTAGACATGAAGTGTATAACATGTGAAGCCTGAAGTCCAAATATCAATTAAATACTTTCACAAAAGGTACAAATATAACAGAACAAATGGACTTCTATTCAAGAATATAACTGCAGATAAAGAACATGCATTAGGGTGCAACCCCTTTGATATGACCACTTTGGTGACGCAACGGTATCAACTGTTGACTGATATTCAAAACTTCACGGGTTCAGCCCCAGATGAGTCTGTTTTGAGAAGTGAACCGCTCTTATTCTTACTATTTTAGAATAAAAACATACATTTGATTTGAGTCTGTAACATCCGGTGTAAATTTATGATACTTGTAAAGTTTATCTTTTTTTTTTTTTTTATTCAGTTTTATTCTCTCAGTCGCGTTCACTATCCCACCCCCCGATCTGATACTGCTGTTTTCACATAAAGACGCGCTATAACTCAGATTATGATGACGGTTCTATATCAGAGAAAGAATGCATGTCACACTTTTGCCGTCGCTGTACTTGGTATATGTACACGGGAAGCTCTGCAGTCTACGTGTGACTTTACGCTGTAAGAAAATAAGTAAATAAATCAGGGTAAATAACATTCGATCTGGCTCTTATATACAAAGTACAGCAACGGCAGCTTGCACCTTCAGCTATAGACTCTTCAGTACGCGAGCGACTCTCCACACTAGTGTTTAGATGTGGATGGTGCGTGTGCCCAAAAAAGAAGTCTGACTGCATTCTCGCACCAATGCTCGCGTACTCAAGTGTCAATGTGCACTTTGCATGGCATTACACATGTATTTTTTGAGCATGCCCGTGTTGATCAAACATAGGAAGCTCTGCAGACTATTTGTGACTTTATGCTGTAGGAAGTAAGTAAATAAATCAAGGTAAATAACATTTGATCTGGCTTTCATTTAAGTAACCTTTAAATGTTAATGTTTTGGGCACATGAACCGTCCAGATCTAAACACTAGTGTGGCGAGTCGCTCGCGTACTGAAGAGTCTGTAGCTTAAGGTGGAAGCTGCCGTTGCTGTACTTTGTATATAAGAGCCAGATCGAATGTTATTTACCTATTTACCCTGATTTATTTACTTATTTTCTTACAGCGTAAAGTCACAAATAGACTGCAGAGCTTCTCGTATACATATACAAGGTACAGTGATGGCAAAAGTGCGATGAGGTGTAGAACCATCGTCATCATCTGAGTTCACCTCTGTTATAGCGTATCTTTATGTGAAAACAGCAGTGTCAGGTCGGGGGGGTGGGATTGTGAACGTGACTGAGAGAATAAAACTGAATTAAAAAAAACAAAGCTAACCTTTACATGTATCATACATTTACACTGGCTGTTACAGACTCAAATCAAATGTATGTTTTTATTCTAAAAATAGTAAGAATAAGAGCAGCTCACTTCTCAAAACGGACTCATCCTGGGTCGAACCCGTGAAGTTCTGATTACCAGTCAGCAGTTGATACGACTGCTTTGGTGGTGCAACAGTATCAAAGGGGTGTGAATGTTTCATCCTAACGCGGGTTCTTTTTCTGCAGTTACAGTGGGATGCAAAAGTTTGGGCAACCTTGTTAATAGTCATTATTTTCCTGTATAAATCTTTGGTTGTTACGATAAAAAATATCAGTTAAATATATCATATAGGAGAGAGACACAGTGATATTTGAGAAGTGAAATGAAGTTTATTGGATTTACAGAAAGTGTGCAATATTTGTTAAAAAAAAATCAGGCAGGTGCATAAATTTGGGCACCGTTGTCATTTTATTGATTCCAAAACTTTTAGAACTAATTATTGGAGCTCAAATTGGCTTGGTATGCTCAGTGATCCCTGACCTACATACACAAGTGAATCTTATAATGAGAAAGAGTATTTAAGGGGGTCAATTGTAAGTTTCGCTCCTCCTTTAATTTTCTCTGAAGAGTAGCAACATGGGGGTCACAAAACAACTCTCAAATGACCTGAAGACAAAGATTGTTCACCATCATGGTTTAGGGGAAGGATACAGAAAGCTGTCCCAGAGATTTAAGCTGTCTGTTTCCACAGTTAGGAACATATTGAGGAAATGGAAGAACACAGGCTCAGTTCAAGTTAAGGCTCGAAGTGGCAGACCAAGAAAGATTTCGGATAGACAGAAGCGACGAATGGTGAGAACAGTCAGAGTCAACCCACAGACCAGCACCAAAGACCTACAACATCATCTTACAGCAGATGGAGTCACTGTGCATCGTTCAACCATTCGGCGCACTTTACACAAGGAGATGCTCTATGCAAGAGTGATGCAGAGGAAGCCTTTTCTTCGCCCACAGCACAAACCGAGCCGCTTGAGGTATGCTCAAGCACATTTAGACAATCCAGCTTCATTTTGGAATAAGGTGCTGTGGACTGATGAAACTAAAATTAAGTTATTTGGGCATAACAAGGGGCGTTATGCATGGAGGAAAAAGAACACAGCATTCCAAGAAAAACACCTGCTACCTACAGTAAAATATGGTGGTGGTTCCATCATGCTGTGTGGCCAGTGCAGGGACTGGGAATCTTGTCAAAGTTGAGGGACGCATGGATTCCACTCAGTATCAGCAGATTCTGGAGACCAATGTCCAGGAATCAGTGACAAAGCTGAAGCTGAAGCTGCGCCAGGGCTGGATCTTTCAACAAGACAACGACCCGAAACACTGCTCAAAATCCACTAAGGCATTCATGCAGAGGAACAAGTACAACGTTCTGGAATGGCCATCTCAGTCCCCAGACCTGAATATAATTGAAAATCTGTGGTGTGAGTTAAAGAGAGCTGTCCATGCTCGGAAGCCATCAAACCTGAATGAAGTAGAGATGTTTTGTAAAGAGGAATGGTCCAAAATACCTTCAACCACAATCCAGACTCTCATTGGAACCTACAGGAAGCGTTTAGAGGCTGTAATTTCTGCAAAAGGCGGATCAGTAAATATTGATTTAATTTCTTTTTTGTGGTGCCCAAATTTATGCACCTGCCTGATTTTGTTTGAACAATTATTGCACACTTTCTGTAAATCCAATAAACTTCATTTCACTTCTCAAATATCACTGTGTGTGTCTCCTATATGATATATTTAACTCAGATTTTTTATCGTAACAACCAACGATTTATACAGGAAGATAATGACTATTAACAAGGTTGCCCAAACTTTTGCATCCCACTGTATATTCTTGAATAAAAGCACACTTGTGCTGTTATGTTTGTACCTTTTGTGAAAGTGTTTATTTGATATTTGGACTTCAGGCTTCACACATTAAACACTTCATGTCTACATTTTGTCAATTATTACTAAAACATGAAAACGTTTCTGTTTTAACGATGTGTTTACATAGATTGTTGTGGACATGGAACACACATGAAATGAATGTGTTCCAAATAACCTTATTGTATTAATAAAAGGTGTAATTTTGTTTGATTTCCCACTCTAAGCAACTGACACACAGGTAAACAGACTTAAGCTGAGAAAACTGTGCGGCAGTGGAGGGATGGGATAGTAGGCTGCTTGCTGCTTATCGACACATTTAAAGGACAAAAGATGCTGGCGAAGAAGTGTGAAGGGATTTAAGGTGAGACAGATCTACAAGTTTTTTCATAGGCTTTCGTAATTCTAGAGTTAAGAAATTACTGTTCACTTACTGCCAAATATATCCTGCCCCTTGACAGGTACAATTGTAACATGATAATCAGTGTTATTCACTTCACCTGTCAGTGGTATTGATGTTATGGCTAATCAGTGTATATATAGATATATAGATTATTATCCAGTAGAACATTATTATTATCCAGGTGTTTTCCTGTCTTGCATCCTATGATTGTTGGGATAGGCTTCACCTTCCCCGCAACTTTGCCCTGAATAAGCAGGTTAGGAAGATGGATAGATTATTTTTATTATTATTTTTATTATTGTTGTTTCATGTAGTGGAAAAAATATATCTGAATAGATTAACAGCTCAAAGTTACTGATGACCGTAATAATAATAATAATTCTTCTTCATTTGGCTACTCCCAATAGGGGTTACAATAGCACATATCTTCCTGCCTTCTACATCTTGCTTCGGTACATCCTTCACCTGTATGTCCTCTCTCACCACATCTATAAAACTTCTCTTCGACCTTCCTCTTTTCCTCTTACCTGGCAGGTCTGTCCTTAGCATCCTTTTCCCAATATATCCAGCATCTCTCCTCTGCGTGTCTAAACCAAGGCAATCTTGCCTCTCTGACTTTGTAACCATACAACCTGAGTTGACCCTCTAATATACTCATTTCTAATCCTGTCCATCCTCATCACACCCAATGCAAATCTTAGTATCTTTAACTCTGCCACTTCTAGCTCTGTCTCCTGCTTTCTGGTCAGTGCCAACGTCTCCAGCCCATATAACATAGCTGGTCTCACTACTGTCCTGTAGACATTCCCTTTCACTCTTCTCCACCCATTCCACCCTGCCTGCACTCTTTTTCACCTCTCTTCCACAATCCCCATTACTCTATACTGTTGATCTCAAGTATTTAAAGTCATCCACCTTCGCCAACTCTACTCCCTTCATCCTCACCATTCCACTGACCTCCCTCTCATTCACACATATACAGTAATCCCTCGCTATATCGCGCTTCGACTTTCGCGGCTTCACTCCATCGCGGATTTTATATGTAAGCATATCTATATATATATATATCACGGATTTTTCGCTGGTTCGCGGATTTCTGCGGACAATGGGTCTTTTAATTTAAATTACGTGCTTCCTCAGTTTGTTTGCCCAGTTGATTTCATACAAGGGACGCTATTGGCGGATGGCTTAGAAGCTACCCAATCAGAGCATGTATTACATATTAACTAAAACTCCTCAATGCTATAAGATATGTATCCCCGAGCGGATTGTTTGCTTTTCTCAGTCTTTCTCTGACATTCTCTGCGCCTGATGGATGGGGTCTGAGCAGAGGGACTGTTTGCCTAGAAGATAGGACGCTACTCTAAGAAATGCCGCTTTATCGCTGGCCCAAAAGCACATATTGATTTTTTGATTGTTTGCTTTAATCTCGCTCTCTCTCTCTCTGACGTTCTCTGCTCCTGACGGAGGGGGTGTGAGCAGAGGGGCTGTTTGCACAGAGGCTGTTTGTTTAGAAGATACGGAGGCTACTCTAAAAAATGCTGAAAGACTACCTTCACATTGCTCCCTTCTTTGCGGCTGCTTTATCGCGGTGCTCATACTTAAAAGCCCAACAGCACGTATTGATTCTCTGACATTCTCTGCTCCTGACGGTGCTCGTTAGAAGAGAAGATACGTTTGCATTCTTTTAATTGTGAGAAAGAACTGTCATCTCTGTCTTGTCATGGAGCACAGTTTAAACTTTTGACTAAAGAGTGTTATTTCATGTCTAGAGGGCTCTAATAATGTTAACAGGGTGGGAGAGTTTATAAGGGCTTAAAATATATAAAAATAACCATACAAACATATGGTTTCTACTTCGCGGATTTTCACCTATCGCGGGGGGGTCTGGAACGCAACCCCCGCGATCGAGGAGGGATTACTGTATATTCTGTCTTGCTCCTACTGACCGTCATTCCTCTCCTCTCTGGAGCATATCTCCACGTCTCCAGTGTCTCCTTGACCTGCTCACTACTCTCGCTACAGATCACAATGTCATCAGCAAACATCATAGTCCATAGGGACGTCTGTCTCATTGGCTCATAGCCAATCCCTGATGTAATCCTACCTCCACATAGAATGAATCTGTCACTCCAACTGCAGACCTCACCAATGTCTTACTTCCTCGTACAACTCTTACATACTTGTCTGCCACTCCCAACTTCCTTATAAAATATCACAACTCCTTCCGAGACATCCTATCATATGCTTTCTCCAGGTCCTCAAAGACATAATGCAACTCATTCTGGCCTTCTCTATTCTTCTCCAGCAATACCCTAGGAGTAAACATTGCATCTGTGGAGCTCTTTCTTGACGCATGAAACCATACTACTGCTTATTAATCATCACCTCCCTTCTTAAACTAGCTTCCACTATTCTTTCCCATAACTTCATGCTGTGGCTCATCAATTTCACCTCCCTTTCACCCCCCCTTATTCCAAAAAAACGGTACAAGTACACTTCTCTGCTCCTCAGTCATCCTCTCACTTTCCAAGATTCCATTAAACAATCTGGTTAAAAACTAAACTGCCATCTCTCCTAAACACCTCCATGCTGCCACAGGTATGTCATCTGGACCAACGGCCTTTCCATTCTTCATTCTCAAAGTTGTCCTTACTTCCTCCTTTCTAATCCTTTGCACGTCCTGATTCACTATCTCCACATCATCCAAACTTCTCTCTCTCAGCAGCCTTTCAAAGTACTCTTTCCATTTGCTCAACATACCCTCCTCACTTGTGAGTATGTTTCCATCTTTATCTTTTATTGTCCAAACCTGCTGCATATCTTTTCCAGCTCAATCCCTCTGTCTTGTCAATTGGTACAGCTCCTTTTCTCCCTCCTTATTGTCCAGCCTCTCATACAACTCAACATATGCCTTTTCTTTAGCCTTCGTCACCTTTCTCTTCACCTTACGCCTTATCTCCTTGTACTCTTGTCTACTTTTTGCATCTCTCTGACTATCCCACTTCTTCACAATCCACTTGCTCTATATACTCTCCTGTACTTCCCCATTCCACCACCAGGTTTCCTTTTCCTTCTCCCTCTGCCCAGATGTCATACCAAGCACCCTTCTTGCTGTCACCCTTACTACTTCTGCTGCAGTTGCCCAGCTATCTGGTAACTCTTTACTGTCACCCAGTGCCTATCTTACCTTTTCCCTAAACTCTACCTTGCGGTCTTCCTTTTTCAACTTCCACCATTTGATCCTTGGCTCTGCCCTCACTCTCTTCATCTTCTTGATCTCCAACATCATCCTATAGACCACCATCCTAAGCTGCCTAACTACACTTTCTCCTGCCACCATTTTGCTGTTTTCAGTCTCCTTCATATTAACTCTTCTGCATAGTATATAATCTACCTCTGTGCATGTTCCTCCACTCTTAGCCTCGCTTTACTCCCCTTTCATTTAGTCTCTTGCATGCACAATATATCAACATTCCTTCTTTCCATCATATTGGCTAACTCTCTCCCCTTACCAGTCATACTGCCAGCATTCAAAGTTCCTACCCTCAGTTCCACTCTCTTTACCTTCCTTAACTCCCCCTGCCTCTGGACACGTCTCCCACCTCTTCCTCTCCTTCTTCGGCCAACAGTAGCCCAATTTCTGCCAGCACCATGTTGGCTAACAGTACTGGTTAACCTGGTCCTTGACCGATCCGGTATGGAAATTTGTATTTTTGTCCGCATATTGATTTGCCAGAATTTTACACTGGATGCCCTTCCTGACGTAACCCTCTCCATTTATCCGGGCTTGGGACCAACACAAACAAACACATTGGATTGTGCATCCCCTGTGGCAGGGTTAAAAATAATAATAATAATATCATCATTGTTATTATTATTGGGTGGCACAGTGGTAGTGCTGGTTTCTTACAGTAAAGGAGAATGCTTTTTATCTTTCTTAAAACAACATGGATACTCTGTTTTGCAATATGTGTGTAATCTTAAGATGTGGACCAATACTCAATGATAGTTTTGACTTGAAAAATGGATGAGTTTAGTAAGTTTTTCTTCACATTGGTACCCTGTTCCCCTTTAGCTCTATTATAAAACACAAGAATGGACTAGTTATTTTATTCTTAATTTATTAAATATGCTTTACTTTAGAATGTAATTTCTTGTGGCAAACTAATATAGTATATACCATGACTGTAGCCAAGTTTCCATCCAGTTTTTTGTGACGTTTTGTTATCGACAAACAGAATATACGTAAAAAAAAATGTGCGAAATTTGCTGTCTCCAGCCTGTTTCCATCCAACTGGCTTTTTATCGATAAAATGGTGTGCGTGATGACGTCATCCCCTCCAAAACGAACTGTCGCATAAGTTTTGTTGTATCGTGAAAAAAATCTGCCCTTGAGCCGTTTTCATACATAATTTTGTGTATGTCGCAAATTATCTACCTTTTGTTTTCCACGTTACACCCCCTCCACTAAACAAAGAAACAAAGAAATGGAGAGATTATTTAGACAGTTTTTTTAAATTTGCCAGCTTACTGTTATTTCAGTTTCACAAATAATTGGAATTGTACATAATATCCGAAGACGACAGCAGAATGAAGCAGTTGCTTGTCCGATAGCCCTAGAGCTCGAAGAAAGTACCCCAGTGCGACGAAACCCACGGGTATGGGAGAGACGATGGAATAAGACCTTCTGGGAGGAGGTGGTGGGGAGACACTTTACAGAAAATTTCTGGCTGCAGCATTTTAGAATGACACGGCCGATGTTTGAGATGTTGTGTGGATCCATCAGTCCTGATGTTGCGCCCATCACAGGTTGTCACCGACCACCGGTTCCAACCCAAAAGCGGATTGCCATCGCCCTTTACAAGCTGGCAACCTGCACCGAGTATAGAGTAGTTGGAGAAACTTTCGGGGTTGGTAAAACTACCGTCCATCGATGTGTATATGCTGTGTGCACCACTATTAAAGAAAAATTAATGCGGCGTTATATCAGAATTCCGACTGTAGCGGAGGCCAATGAAATTGCATACCGCAATTCCTTGGTGCATCTTGTGCCAAAGATTTACGGTGCGTTGGATGGCACGCATGTGCCTATTCTTCCCCCGACGGAAGGCTACCGCGATTACATTCATTGCAACGGGTGGCCATCTATTGTTCTCCAGGCCCTTGTTGATGACAGGCGCATGAAACGAGACATTTGCGTTGGCACCCTTGGAAGTGCCCATGATGCAGCTGTGTTTGCAGCATCGGATCTGTACAGGTGAGCCTACCTTTCAACATCCCTTCTCTGTGCGATAACAACTGAATTAGTACTGTAACCTGCTTCCCTTAAGGTTTTTAATTAAAACTGAAATTTGAATTAATACAAAATAACAACGTTTAATCAAAAAAAACTAAAGTTAATATTAATGAGAGAATTTCTCATATATGCTAAAACATCTGCCATTTAATAATAAGAAAAAAAATGTTTAGATAATGAAACACACGGTTTATTAAATATTTTGACTGGCACAGTAAATTACCTTTGTGGTTTTTGTATTATTTAGAAATCCTGAGACAACCCCAGGCTACAGTTGATGTGGAGGGAGTTCAGGTACCCCTTTTAGTAGCAGGAGACCCAGCCTATCCACTACTGCATTGGCTCATCACGAGAAATAACGAGTCTCTTCATCAGACCATGCGAACTGCTCCGCTACTCTCGTTTTGATTGCACGTGATGAAAATGTATCATGTGACACATTTATTTGCGTTAAAGCCCTTTTTTTTCTGACAAAAAATGTTTCCAATGTAGTTTTTGCGACATCTGAAGTATCGATATGGAATTTATGCGCTAAAGTTAGACGAAAAATATTATGTCGACATGTACAACATTTTATCGATAATTAGCATTTCCATCAGCTAAAATTTGAAGCGCTAAATATTTTTTCGCAAAAACTCCTTGGATGGAAACCTGGCTTGTGAAGAAATAACTTTTACTTGAAAAATATCAAACATCCTTCAACTGAAGGATGCTTAAATGTGTTGTTCTGATTCACTTTTTTCTTTTAGCATTGTCCGTCACACTGATGACTTTTTTTTTTTCTTGAATGAAATTTATTTAAATCAATGAATTCAACTGCAATTAGTGCCTCTTTAGTACTTTCTGGTTTGTATGTAAGCTATGTCCCTTAATTGTTTTATCTTTGATTGCTTGCACTTTACCTTCCTTTTGAATTTGGAAGACTTGCACACCCAAGCGGCTTCTCCATTAAAGAACCCTGCGCTCTGGGACTGGACTGGAATATGTAAAGCCTGCTTTTGTTACAAATAAAAGTTAACACAGGAAATTGAGCGTTAAACAACTTATTTGTCTAAATAGCTAGTCATGTTTGAGGTTACAAGGACTGGAGCCTCTCCAGCTTTGTGCACAAGATATAAGCTAAAGAAGGATGGAGCAAGAGTCCATCACAGGCATCCTTTTCTGAACACATTCATCATCAAATCCACATACCTGCACAAACAACCCTTTATATCTCAGCCTGTCTCCTGCAAATGTTTAGCCTCATCCTCTGTATTTCTTGCCATTGTATCCACATGTACTTATCAATGAAATATACTTAATTTATTATGAATTAGAATGATTTAGGCATTTATTTTAAATGCTTAGAATTTCAGAAGTTGTGGCGAAGTATTCCAGTAGATTCCATGGATGAAGAGAAGATTGAAGAGTATCTCAAGAGACAAGGAATTTCATCAATGCAGGAAATGGGACCAAAGAGAGTAGTAAGTATTGTTTAATTACATGCATATGTTTTGTTTAACTTGCTACTTTGTAAGTACTGTACTTTCCAATTTATTCTTCTATGATTTCAAAAATATCACATCTGAAGGTGAAGAAATTTATCAAAGCCAATTACTACAGTTTTATGACTTATTTTTTTGCTGTGAAGTTTGCACAAATGGTTTCCGATGTTCAAAAAGTCCACACGTATATAACTAACTATGAATATTCAAGTTTGGCATAGATTACTTTTTTCCCCATTTAGAATTTTTTTGATTGATTACTAATCAAGAACACACCCACCTAGATGGCAAATTAATCAGTGAATGGGGTGTAAGATCCCGTTTCATGTTTTGGCTGGGACGCCAGAAATATGAAAAGATCAGTACAAATTATGAACAAGAATTTATTTATAACATAAGGATAATAGATGATTGATGTATGCATATATATATATATATATATAGTATATGTATATGTATATGTATATATATATATATATATATATATATATATATATATATATATATCTATATATATATCTATATCTATACTAATAAAAGGCAAAGCCCTCACTCACTCACTGACTCACTCACTCACTCACTCACTCATCACTAATTCTTCAACTTCCCGCGTGGGTGGAAGGCTGAAATTTGGCAGGTTCATTCCTTACAGCTTCCTTACAAAAGTTGGGCAGGTTTTATATCGAAATTCTACGTAATGGTCATAACTGGAAGCTGTTTTCTCCATTTACTGTAATGGAGATGAGCTTGAACGCCGTGGGGCGGAGTTTCGTGTGACATCATCACGCCTACGTAATCACGCAGTACATAGAAAACCAGGAAGACCTCAAAAGGCTGAAGAAAACATGCATTATATAATTGAGAAGGCAGCAAACAATAAGAAGCGGCGCGAAAGTGACATATACAACCATATTCATGAGTTCTGCTACTTCGGAAACAAAGCACGATGTAAACCTACACTTTAAATTAAGTTCATAGACAGGCTGCGCTGGCGTTTGTAATTTAGTGCCTGCCCATATAAGGCCGTCCGTCAGCGGCAATCCAATAGCAAACTCCACTAAATATTCACGGGTTAAGGACTGTGCTTATGCAGAGGAAGATGAGATGGTCAGGGTGGTGTTTGTACAAACTCAGCTAAACTGCGAGAGAAAGTTTTAAGTGCCAGGACTAAGGTAACATTAAATACAGCCATGGACATAGCACGAGATGGCACCAGCACAGCTGGGAAACTTCGATGCATGTACACCGAGCGCTCACGTGAACTGACGAGTGCACAGATAAAAGCAACAGTTCCAAAGAGCTGAACAAAACCAATTACACAATTGAAAAGGCAGCAAAAATATGAAGCGCCTGATACATACAAGCATATTCATAAATCCAGCTACTGCGGAAACAAAGCACACGGTGGAAAAAGTCAATGTCCCGCTAAAGGAAGACAGTGTAAAAAACCGTGCATGCAGTGTGTCAGGTCTCAGATAAAGAAGAAGACGAGCTGTTTATTGATGCAGTAAGAAACGAATCGATGAATGAAACCTGTCATCTTTACAACGATTGACAAACACGGAATGTAACTTGAACACAACACATCCTACAAATACGAACCTGATTGAAAGAAATAATGATAATCAAATCCTTGATGACAGCAACACTCAGTAACACTCACAAAACAAATACTGTATATTGACAGTCATGTTACGCTATTTTTAAAATGTTCCCTTTTCTTTTCTAGCTTTTTAACACACTACTTCTCGCTGTGATACGGGTATATATATATATGTATATATATATATCCCGATCTACATACTCGAATAATGGATACTTTATTCGCCATCAATGATTGTTTTGGTAAAGCCATACTCAGTGTATTCATTAGATGAACGGTAAAAAAGTAAGAGCGAGGGGAGGATGACTTATTGAGGCATGCAGGCTGTAGTGCGCGTCAACTCTATCTGAATTGCGCGATCACATTTAAAAAAATATATATTTTCAAGTTCTATTTAGTCCATATGTGTCAAACTCAAGGGCCGCGGGCCACATCCGGCCCGGCGTAATTATATCCGCCCGCAGATCATTTTATATACTGTATTATTGTTATTAATGGCCCGGTATATGAAGCGCTGGTAACACAATAAACTACAGATCCCATAATGCAGCGCTTCAGCTGCCTTGCCAACACTTACGCGTTAATCAAGTCTAGCTTATGATGCTGCAAGTTATTGCGAAGCTAGCTCACACGATGCTGAAGAGAAAAGTTGATTCTGAAAATAGAGCCTTTAAAACCGATGGGAGGCTGAGTATATGTTTACTGAACCCGTGTGTCTCATTTGTGGAGCTAATGTGGCTGTAATTACAGAATTTAATCTAAGACGGCACTATGAGACAAAACATCAGGGTAACCTGAATGCAATGCAGAAGATACAGAAAGCAGAAGAATTAAATAAGAATCTGACACTTCAGCGGACGTTTTTACCGTGCACAATCACAAAGTGATTTCAAGTGAAGCTGCTTTTATGGGAGACACAAATGCACCAGTGCAATTTGCCCCACTTTCCCTGTTGCCAAGTAATGTTAAACCAAGTCGTCACTACGGTGTTCCCAAATCGCACTTTGCTGATAAACTGAGCGCACTGAGTTTGCACGGCGCTTTGGTGACTTTGAAGAACAAAAAAAGTCCGTCTACATGCGGCTCGAACCTTGTGCATGTTTGGTAGCACATATCTGTGTGAGAAGCTCTTCTCAGTGATAAAGACTAACAAAACAGCACACAGGAGTCGCCTCACTGATGAGCACCTGCAATCCATCCTGAGAATCTCCACAACACAGAACCTCACACCAAACAGAAACGAACTTGTTGCCAAAAAGATGCCAGGCGTCCAGCTCTAAAATGACATATGAGCAAAGACAACTGAATGATTTGATTTGTTATTGCTGAAAGGAACACATTTTATTTATATTTCCAGGTTTTGTTATGCAGCATGTTCATATTTGAATTTGTATAATTTTGACAGGATATATTTTATGGAGAGCAAAATCTTTTGGGATATTTAAAATCTAAGTTTATTTTTATATAAAATTACATAAGAGTAAAGAAATGTGAATGTTTGTTCTTTTAACGTTTACTTTATTTCTAACTTGTATAATTTAGACAGGATATATTTTTATGGAGAGCAAAATATTATAAATTGTTTAAGGTTTGAGTTGATTTATTCACGAATAATATTCCTGTCTGTTTTACCATTCCTACCAAAGATATTTCTGTCGACTAAATAAAAATTCCTTCTATTTAAAATTTAAATAGAACTTGAACAAATACGATAGTTCATAATATCCACGCAGACTTGCACGTAAGAGCGGAGTTATCCGTTTTAACAAGCAGCGTATTGCACTGATACTGAAATAGCTGTGTGTGTATATATGTAGATATGTATGTATATGTATATATATGTTTATATATGTGTGTGTGTATGTATGTATATATCTATACTAATAAAAGGCAAAGCCCTCACTCACTGACTCACTGACTCATCACTAATTCTCCAACTTCCCGTGTAGGTAGAAGGCTGAAATTTGGCAGGCTTATTCCTTACAGCTTACTTACAAAAGTTGGGCAGGTTTCATTTCGAAATTCTACGCATAAGGGTCATAACTGGAAGCTATTTTTCCCCATATAATGTAATGGAGTCTTGAGTTGGAGATGGCCGCGGGGGGCGGAGTTTCGTGTGACATCATCACGCCTCCTACGTAAGTACGTAGAGAAAAAGGAAGAACTCCAAACAGCGATGAGCACAAAACGCCATTTCACAATTGAGAAGGCAGAAAAACATTATGAAGCAAATGATGCATGCAAGCATATTCATAAGTACAGCTACTGCAGAAACAAAGCACGGCGTGAACCGTAAGTTTATATTAAATTAAGTTCATAGACAGGCTGCCACTAGCGCTTGTAATTTAGTGCCTGCCCATATAAGGCCGTCCATCAGCGGCAATCCAATACAAACACTGCCGTAAATGTTCACGGGTGAAGGACTGTGCTTATGCAGAGGAAGATGAGATGGTCAGGGTGGTGTTTGGCACAAACTCATTGAAACTGCAGAGAAACTTTTAAGTGCCGGGTCTTAGCTGACATTACACGAGATGGCACCAGTACAGCTGGGAACCTTCGATGCAAGAACACCAAGCGGCTCACGTGAACTGGACGCAATGCGCAGACAAAAGCAACAGTTCCAAAGAGTGCTGAACAAAACCGAATTACACAATTGAGAAGGCAGCAAAAAATATGAAGCGCCTTATACATACAATCATAT